>NC_081439.1:94360498-94464982 GCF_949786415.1 Peromyscus eremicus | reverse complement strand
ATACAGTGCATTTTTATCATTTTCACCCTCCTGTTCTCCAACTCTTTTCCCACCCAAGTTTGTGCCTCCACTCCCCTCCCCACTGTGAAGGTCAATATGTGCTGCCCAGATACTCTTGGGCATATGAACTTCCACTGGAGAGGTGTTGACTGATCATGTGCTACACTCTTAGAGAAAACAGACCCTTCCCTTCCCAAAAGCTAACTATTTCCAAGTCTCCTTGACTAGGAGTAGAATCTCATGCCCATCTCCCTTGTTCTTGAGGCATTCCTTCACTGGTGTTAGTACCTACTTCTTCAAGATTCCAATTTAACTGAAGCTGGTAGTTCTCTGGGACTTCACTGGGACTCTAGCACCAGATTGGAACTGCTGAGGTTTATAATCTTTTGAACTGAACAACTACTAGATCTTTGTTATCAGGATAAAGCCATTGCTGGACTAGGTGGACTTCTCAACAGATGAAATACAAACTTCTATTAAGAAAAGTGAATCTATGAAATTTGTAGGTAAATGGATGGCACTAGAAATAATAATTCTAAGTCAGGTAACTCAGGCTCAGAAACACTAGTTTTTTTCTCTCATTTGTGGAATATCTTAGTTTTGAATTTTTAGATATATTTCTCTTATTTGAAATACCCACAGAGATCAGGGCATTACTATGCAGTCATGTAAAGGGGCTTTCAAGAGAGAAGAGGTAGAAAATATGAGTATAACTAATTAAAATGGAATTATGAAATAGGAGGGACAAATTAGGGTGGTGGAGGGGATGGCAAACCTGGAGAAGCTACCTGGGAGGGACAAATAAAACTAAAATTTTCTTAATGTGTTATGGGAACCTATCACTTTAGAACCTTCCTAAAATAGATCTAGATACATACATTTAAAAGAGTTAAAATAGGCTATAGTTTGTGTTTTGGATCTTAGCCATTCTGACCAGTGTAAGATAGGAACTCAGAGTTGTTTTGATTTGCATTTCCCTGATGGCTAAGGATGCTGAATATTTTTTATAGTTTCTCTGCCGTTTGAGATTCTTCTGTTGAGTATTCTTTGTTTAGGTCTGTACTCCATTTTTTATTTGGATTATTTGATAAACCTATATGACTATGGATGCTTGATTTTTGAAAAAGAAGCCAAAATTATACAATGGAAAAAAGAAACCATCTTCAACAAGTAGTGCTGGTCTAACTGTATGTCTGCATGTAGAAGAATGAGATTAGATCCATGTAGATGAATTTCTAAATGGTCTTATTAAATTAAAAACATGGAGCCAGAAATTTGGGTTAAAGCCTTAGAGAGATCAGGGAAATACAGAAAGCCACCAGCTAACCTCACCTCACCAACTCTGCATCTTTCAAGGAGAGTGATTTACTATATACCCAGGCTTATATGCCTTGCTTTTCTGCCTTCTCATTGGCTCTTAGCCCAGCTGCCTCACTTCCTCTTCCTACACAGTTCTGTCACTGTCTGTCTGTTTGTACAGATCTCCAGGTCTCTATAGTTGGTACTGGGATTAAAGTTGTGTGTCACCACACTTGGCTCTGTTCCCTAGTGTGGCCTTGAACATACAGAGCTCTTGCCTGCTAAGGGATTAAGGGCTTGTTTACTTAAAATGGCTGGCCTTTACCCCCCACCCTGATCTCTAGGTAAGCTTTATTTATTTATGAACAAATAAAATATCACCACATTTCAGCACAAATAAAATATCACCACATTTCAGTTGGTAGAGCATAGGACTCTTAATCTCAGAATCACGGGTTCAAGTGCCATGTTGGGTGCCAGATGTAACACAAATTTCTAAACAGCCTTATTAAATAAAAAACTCAGGGAGTCAGGTATTGGGGTGAACGCTGAAATATCAGAGAAACAGAACAAGTCACATCCAAACTCACCTTACCAACTTCTCAGCTGATCTTGTTTCCTCAAACTGGAAGCCTCTGAGTCCTCACCCGAATTGATCTCAGCTGGACTGCTGCTCAAAAGCCTAAGATCTTTAAAAAGCTTCTGATACTCATATCTTATATATCTTTCTGCTTCCTGTCCTCACTTCCTTGGATTAAAGGTGTGTGTCACCATGCCTAGCTGTTTCCAGTATGGCCTTGAACTCACAGAGATCCAATGGATTTCTGGCTGCCAAGTGATAGGATTAAAGGTGTGTGTGCCACCATTTTATGGCTTCTATGTCTATTCTAGTGGCTGTTCTGTTCTCTGACCCTCAGATAAGTTTATTAGGATACACAATACATCAACCACAGATCCATATTTATTACCCTGCACAAGTGGATCAAAGACCTCAACAGAAAACCAGACACACTGAGCCTGATAGAATAGAAAATGGGGATAGTCTTGAATGCATTGACACAGGAGACAACTTCCTGAATAGAACTCCAGTAGCACAGACACTGATATCAACAATTAAAAATGAGACCTCATGAAACTAAAAGTCTTCTGTAAGGCCAAGGGCACTGTCAGAATGACAAAAATGGCAGCCTGCAGATTGGGAAAATATCTTCACCAACCCAACATTTGACAGAGTGCTGATCTCCAATATATATAAAGAACTCAAGAAACTCTCTCTATATATAAAGACATCAAGGAACACTCAGTCTCAAAAGTCTTCATCAACTCCTCCTCTCAGGATAGGCAGAAAGATTGTAAGAACCAGATGGGATGGATGACTCCAAGAAAACAGTGTCTTCTAGGTACTACTGGACTGACACACATAATCAACCCACAGGGAATGTGGCAGGATACACAAGTTCAAGCCAGACCAGGGCCCACCCAGTGTTGAGAGGGGGAAATGGACACCACCTCCCATCCTTAACCAAGAAGCTATCTCTAAGTGACAACTGCTCACAAAGGAAAAATTAGTTTCTCCAATGGAGTCTTACTGGGTATACAAAGGATACTTCTGGGGGCCCCCATACCCAGCACTAGATGGCCAAAATAAAATGAACTCAATGCTAATTTGTATTTTTTTTTGTTTCATATTGCTTTATTTGGGCTTTTTTTTTTTTAACCTTACTGGTCCTTTGCTTGTATGTTATGATTTCCAGTTTTGTGTCTTTGTGGTGTATGTGTGCGTGTGCGTGTGCGTGTGTGTGTGTGTGTGTGTGTGTGTGTGTGTGAGAGAGAGAGAGAGAGAGAGAGAGAGAGAGAGAGAGAGAGAGAGAGAGAGCTTGAATGTATATGTGTTTCTCTTGCTTTTCCTTTGTTGTTTGTTTTATTTTCTTCATTTTTTTTGAAAATCTTCCTGTTTGTTCTCTAAAGAGAGAAAGAAGGTATAGGGCTGGAAGGATGGGGATGTGAGGAGGATCTAGGAGGAAATGAGAGGGGAAACTGTGACAAATGCACTGTGTGAAAAAGTTTATTTAAAAAAAAAGAAAAGTATTTTTGCGTTGATTTAAATTGATATTGTCATTTGCTATCTGCATTTCACCTATTTATTATTTCATTTCTGATTTAATTATTTTATGACTGTTTTTAGCAGTTAAATTAGTAGCAGAAATTTAAGGACAATTCTACTAAGTTATTGTAGCTACTAATTCTATCCAACATATTAGTCTTCCCCACTCTAGTAAGCTAGTGTACGTAAGCAGACATTCATGGTAGCCATAGATGACAAAGACTATAGAATTAGGAAAGTAACAAAACGAAAGAGATCTGATTTGACAAATTTTATGATTTAAAATGTAGTTTTAAAAATTATAGCTCATATACGAACCCACAAAATTTTGAATCATACACAAAATTTAAAAGGTATCAAATGGAGGGGTTAGAGAGATTAGTCCATGTTTAAAAGTATGTCTTATCACTGCAGAGGATCACATTTCAGTTCCCAACCCCCAAGATTATGTCATTGCTGTGTTTTGTAATTACCTACTGTTTTTAACTATGCCTTATCACATAGCCCAGTCTCTTTTTGAACTTTCGGGGTCATTACAGCTGGCCTGGAACCTGTGATCCTTCTGTTTCAGGCTTCTAAATGCTTTGATTACAGGTGTGAACCACTACACCCAATTATCAGTTTCATTGTTTTTTAAAGATTTCTTTTTATTATTTGTATTATGTGCATATGTGTAAATCTATGCATGGGTATGTATGACCATGTGAGCTGCAGGTATCAGAAGGAGTTAGAGGTGTCAGACCCGCTGGAGCTTGAATTACAGGTGGTAGGTTGTTGTGAGCCACTGGACATTGGTGCGGAGATTCAAACTTGGGTCCTCTTGCAAGAAAGTAAAAGCTCTTCACTGTCCCAAGCCTTCTCTCCAGTCCCAGTTGTCAGTTACTTTAAAATACTCTCAAAGTACTAAATGAAAGCATGTATAAAGAATTACAGAATATTGGAAGAATGGTGATTCATGAAATAGAGTACATCATCAGTACACAGAACATACAGAAAAATTGGAAATTGGAACTTTAAAAGTCTAATAATTGACATAGACTAATACATAAAAGGGACTTAACAGCATATGAGAGGGGGAGAAGTGAACATATTTAAGAATATAAAAAGAGATGTCTAAGTTTACCTAGTACAGTTGTTGCCTGGCATCTACTTTTAGACCTCATATAAGTTGTCTAAAATCTACTTGTACTCCATTGTCTTCAGGCTAATTCAAATTTCTTGGTAAGTGGTTGATATTATGTGGCCTGTTTTCCCTCATCCAAAATTTAACATGCACCACAGCTGTTGATGACATAAAATCTAATGGTTGACACTAAAATTATGTAAATAAGCCACTCTACCCCATCTGTTTATTTTAAACTAGAGAATCCATAACCACTGTAATGAATAAGAAAAAGTAAAGGACAATGTATAAAGCCATACACTCATGGATTATTTTGTACCTCATTTTCTGGTTGAAATCTCTGCCATGGCCAGACTATCTGTTAGTTTCTATTAGTGCTCTTATCCATTTTGATACTGGTAAGTAATAAATTCCATTATTTCATCCATTTTTAACTCATATTCTCACCATCTCATTGTATTCATTTGTCCCCAATTAGGACTGGTGCATCTCACCTGATTTTCTGTCACATAATGCAGGATAGTTATCTTTGCTCATGGCCACTCTCAACATAAAGAACTCAAGACAAATTTCAGAAGGTAGTATGCCAATGAAAAGCATGATTGAAGTACTGAAGTTGGGCTGGTGAGATGGCTCATTCACTAAACATGCATGATAACCTGAGTTCAAGCCCTGGGACCTACATGATGGCAGGAGGGAACAGACTCCCACAAGTTGTCCTCTGAACTCTACACATGTCTCCGCATGGAAACACATTCATACACATCAACAAACAAACTGAAATGAAACTATTTTTTAAAAATTTGTTTGGTTGAAACACAGAAGATGAAACAAAAGAAAATGAATACACCCTTATCAACCTGTGTAACCTAACCAGGAATATCTACATAGAAGATATGGGGAGAAGAACAAAGAGAAGATACTTGAGGGAATCATAGTTGTAAATGTTACAACTTTGAAAAGAGACATTTAGCTGCTAATCCTAAAGTCGCAACCAGCTCCCAAGAGGGTAAACATAAAGAAGCTAACAGGCAAAACAGAGCTGAACTGTTGAAAAGCAAAGAGAGCCGGGTGGTGGTGGCACACGCCTGTAATCCCAGCACTTGGGAGGCAGAGGCAGGTGGATCTCTGTTAGTTCGAGGCCAGCCTGGTCTACAGAGCTAGTCCAGCTAGTCCAGGACAGGCTCCAAAGCTACAGAGAAACCCTGTCTCGAAAAACCAAAAAAAAAAAAAAAAAAAAGCAAAGAGAGTGAATCTTGAAAATGACAAGAAAGAAGTGACATAAAATAAAGAAGAAATCCTCATTAGGATTAACCTCATTAGGATTAACTGATTTCCTTTGGAAAATGTATGGCGGCTAAGAAGAAGAAGGCATATGACACAGTTGTTGAAGTAGACTGTCCAGGAAGAATTCCGTAACCGACAAAACTCTTTCAAAAAAGAAGTGAAAAGTAAAACTTACTAAGACATTACTAACTGAAGAAAAATATGAGATGATTGTCCCCTTGCATACCTTTCCTATATGAAATAATAAAGGACATCTTTAGTAGCCCAAAGCACATAAATAAACAGAAACACAATGACTATAGGGGTAAATATAAATAAAATTAAAATAGCTTTTGTTGCTGTTTGAAATTTTAAAATTTTTATGATTTAATTATGTAATAAAAGTATAATTATAAAACTGTGTATTATGGCCATTGAATTTATATGAGTGTAATTTGGCAATAACAGCATAGAAGAAAGAAGAAATGGAACTCAATAGGAGGAACATTCTGTTTACTATTGAAGTGAAAGTGGCATTAATCTGAATTAGATTATAATAATTAAGCAGCTGTGATTGTATTCCTCCAGGTTACCATGAAGAAAATAATTAAAGTAAATTATAGTGAAAGACGCACATTGGTTTAAAAAATCATTTAAAAATTGTACTTATGTAAACATAAAAATACTGAGGGAATAGATCAGAGGAAAAATAAGAAAGAGAAAACAAATTGTAGACTGGTACATGTATAGCCTAAATTATCAGCAATTACATTAAGTACATATGGGCTGAAAACTCATTTAAATGGATGAGATTAACAGAATGGATAAAAGAATCATGATCCTATGTTACAAGACACCTAAGAGTCACAGACACAAATAGGTTGAAAGAAGTAAGAGACTACAAAAATAAAAGATAGAATTTTATATATATATATATATATATATATATATATATATATATATATATATATCAGAAAATACTGTCTTTGTGGTGGGGTGAATATTGACTTCCTCAATTCATGTCCAAGCAGAACTTATGATTTTGGCAATAATTAGAAATTCACCTTTGGAGATGTAATCAAATGAAAATGAGGTCATAATAGACATGATGACTAAATTTGTAATTATAAAACAGAGAAATGGTATTAGAAAGTATTAGGGAAAATCAAGGAAATTTGAATAAAATGGAACCATAGTTAATAATACTATATAAATAATGACTCATTTATTGACATCAATATGGCCTGCCCAATTAATTATAAATTAATAATAGGAGAAATTGGATTGGAGTTTGAGAAAATCTGACAGGTTAAGACTGTTCTGGACCTGATTGGCTAGGTCATTTCTGTTCTCTTTTGTTTCTCATTTGCAAAACAGTCCATCTATCGTATATGTTTAGGGAAATTTAAACAGGATAATGTTAATTTAGGTATTTTATAATCTTTAGGCTACTCTATTCACAACTCTGATTTTAAAATAAGCTTACTTATATAGTTTTATAATGACCAAAATTTAAAAAATAAATGGTATATTGTTCCCATAAACCCAAACTCACAAAGTCTCTTGAATTATTAGCATTATAAGAAGTCACTATGGTACATTTCTTTCACTATGACTACTTGAATGTTTTTAAAGAAATGATCCTAAATATAAAAAATTAACTTCCTTTTGACCCTGACAATGCCTTTAAAGTAAATCAAGATCACCTAACCACTGTAAGAAATATACTGGAATGTTCTTTCTCATGTTTGTCTTAATACCAGAAAAAGGAGATTATTGAAACATAAACACCAGCCCTAGTAAATGACTATATACTGGAATGAGTGATTAGCATTGGGCATAGGATTCCAGCTATACTGGTTCTTTTTAAAAACAAATTCCCCTGTAGTTATGAAGGCACTGATCCAGAACGGGTTGTACACAAGCATTTGCAATTCACTGTCCTGTATTGTTTCCATTGTTTTTTCTCATTGTATCTAAAGAGTCAAGATATGTCCCCTGAAGCATGAAGCCTGCTCTAGATTTTTTGGTAGATAAAGAGTGTAATTAATTCCTTCTGAATTCTGAATGGTAACTCCACTGATTTCAAATTAATGGGGAATGTATTCACATCGTAAAGAAAGAATTTTGTCTTGGAACTAACAATAGAAAGGTGTCCAGGATTCAACAGACAGAGCTGTGATCAGTTTTGTCAGTCAGAGAAATCTTTTCCTGCCACTCAACAGAGTGAAAAGGCAGAGGACCTGTGGGGAAAATTGACTAAAGTGGTAAGCAAAATGTTAAAAGCATAGAACCTAGAGTATATACTGTTCAAGCAAGTTCTTATCCAATTCAATGTCTGACAACACTGCCTAAGCTATCCATGCAAACTATTCTTCAAAGTAAGATTGTGTGTCAATCAGTTTTGGAAATTACAAACACATGAGACAAGCTAATCTAAACTAAGGCCTTAGGGAACTTCATTCCCAAATAGTCACGGTCATGCTTTTAGGGAAGAGAAGTTGGCTCTAACTGGGGAATAAAGTAATCCTAGTATCTGAATAATTCCCCATAGAATCCAGCAAAGAAAATAAATAAATTTTTCTCTAATGACACACTACACTGGGATCACTTTTATTTTTCTTGTATTCTTCCTTTCTTGGTTTCTGGTTTTGCATTAAAGGTTCAAACAAAAAAAAATAAGGCTTAGTTTTTAGGAGAATTTGCCAATATTGGGATATCTGTACATTTTCTCCTTTGAGAAACCTGGCATTGAAGGCAACCATAAGTAAATTCAATGGGTCACAAAACATACACAGAAAGAAATCAAAATGGGAGGGGAGACTTGTAGGGAAGAAGGGACTCAGAGGGTCACATTACATCTGCAGTCATGAAGCAGAGAAATGAATGCTGCTTCTCAATTCATTTTCTTCTTCTCATTCCAGGACTCCCAGCACATTGGACAGTGTCCCCCACATTCGCAGTGGGTAATTTCATCTCAATTTTCCAATCTAAAAACTCCCTCACAGACATACTTAGGGGTTTGTCTCCAAGCCAAGTTGATGGTCAGTATTTGCCATCATATTACTGATATTATAAGTGCCCAACAGATGATGGTGCTGGTGGTTACCCACAATTGAAATGCAGGGTAATTTCCAGTGTCTAGTTATTTCCCTGTTTCTCTGATAGTTGGGTATTAGGTTGCCTATAAACACAGTTTGATAAACTCAGAAAGGAATAGAGCTGAGTTGGAGTTTGTATGGTCTATGAAGCAAACTTTAGTGATTTTTTTGGTTTGTTTGTTTTGATTTGGAGAGTTCCTGGTAGGTTTTGATTGCACAGACCTTGGTTTGTTTTGTGCTCCTGACACCAGTTTCTAAAGAAGGCACATTTGAAATGCCTGTCAATTAAAAGACTCAAGTGAATCCCTTGCTAACTGTTGTTTGGTTTCGTGACAAAAACATTCTCATTTTGTTTGTCAGAGTGATCATTTTTGTTTTTTCATGTCACCTGATTAGGCATTCATATGTTTAGACTATGCATTAATCTTCATCTCCACATTTGGGGCTGGAAAGTCATCTGGACTCATGTTTGGTCACTTCACAGTACCACCAAAAGATAAAATAAATTATCTCTACTATCTGAGGCTTAAATAGCCTTGGGGTACTGTTTGGTTGTGGAATAAAGATTCAGAAGCATAAATACACAGGAAACTCACTTGCCTGTATTTGATTCTGAATAATTCTTTGGAGATCTCTAATAGCATTTTTGTGGACATGAGAAGTAAGCTTCTGCTAACTCAGTGGCCCTGAGGGAGAATTACTGCAGATTTCCCCTACTTCTATCTAAGAATGCACTCCAATTCATTGAGTGGCAAGTGAAAATTTGATGTTCTACAAATTTCTATTGGCTACAAAACTTTTTATGTGGATTTTCTCCAAAATGGCGTTAAAAGGAGCTTAAATTTTCTTCATTTCTTTCTTGCATCCTCAAGGATAATAGAAAATGAGAGGAAATAAAGTGATTTGCTAATCGAAATAGATTCATTTGAAGGATATTTCAAACTGGTATGTAAAGAATGAAAATAACTAACATAATTGCTTTGTGACGATTTCTTAATTATATGGAAGTTGTCAAGCATGAATTTGCTGAAATGTAAAAGCATCTTATTTATCTAATTACAGAAATCATTCAAGCCAGATATGGAGATACACACCCGCACTCTCAGTCCTTGGAAGGTGTTGGCAGTAGGATGAGGAATTCAAGGTCATCCTTGGCTACACAAAGACTTTCACATCAGTCTCAGCTATATGAGATCTTGCCTCAAAAACAAAACAAAATGACCAAGAAAAAGTAAAATACCACAGAAAACAACAATAAAAAGAATAAAGTCAAAATACTATGAAATGATGTATATTGAAAATCTTTTTTTAGATTATTACTATAGGTTTCTTTTCTAGGCATATTTTTATGTGTACAATTGATACATAAAATGCTTTTAAATATTTTACAATCATAGTAGTGCCACTTTTGTAGTTAAAAGGATTCAAGCATTGGCTGTCTGAAGTCTTAAAATGGTATATACAATGAAAATAACTAGATTGTTTTGTTAATTGTTAAAACTTTTTGGAGAATTCTAGCAATTGCTATTTAAATCTTTAATTATCCTGTTTTGATTTTTCTATATGGTATTTTAATAAAATTCATTAAGGTGACTCAAGTACATATTTTTATGCAAATTATATTTTCTATAGTCTTGTTTTTTGATTATGTTTTATACATTCCTTATCGACCTTTGCTTATTGGCACACTAAACAAAATCACCTAAATAGTATCTTTTTGATGCTAAAACATCACTTACATCTAGAACCTCATTCCTTAACTATGGGTCACAAACCTTATAATGTGGGGCAGCATGACCATAGGTAAGGAATCATGAAATGTTTGATACCAATAAAAGGAACTTGAATGAATGGACAACCACAAAAATTTAGTTCTAAAGAAAATGTGTTATGAATCCAAGGTGTTTTGTGCAGCACTTGCACATACTGTCTCTGATTACTTTATTGCAGTATTTCTGAATATACAGCATGTGTACTTTCCTTTGCACTGCACATATGTCATAATGTATGTCATCAGATCTTAGATCTGAGACTGTTGGATGTTATGAGTAGAGCAGTGGTACTCAACCTCCCTAATGCTGAGACCCTTTAATACAGTTCCCCATTCTGTGGTGACACCCCACAACTAAATTCTTTGCATTGCTACTCCATAACTATAATTTTGCTACTGTTATGAATCATAATGTAAGTATCTGATATGTAGGATATCTGATATGTTACTCCTAAGTAGGTTGCGACCCTGAAGCTGAAAACCACTGGATTAAAGTGTTTTTACTACACATGTAGAATTTTCTACTCTCAGAAAACAGACATTTAAAATAGTTTTTACTACCATTTCTTGACATATAAATATCCAATTAGTATATCTTTTTCTGTTTTCTTTGTGGCGTGTGTTCTCTGCCTTGATGGACTATGTCTCTTTGGAATTGTAAACCAGCCTCTCTTCTCTAAGTTGCTTTTCTTTCATAGTATTCTAACAACAGCAACAAAAATATAACTAACACATCTATATACTTGGGTCATGTGAAAACTTCTTAGGTGAAAAGAGATCAGAGTTGGGACAGAAAATATTATTCAACTGAAGAAGGAACTTTAGGCTAAGAACCTCTTCTTCCAGACTTTTTAGTAGTTCAAATTTGGCTATCAAGTTGGGGCTTGGGTGCTGTCTCTCTGAGTAACTACTGATTTCTACCAATGTAGAGAGCAAACCAAACAGGAATATTCTTAACCTCATGGTGACAGATAAATTAACCTAGCCACAAGATGGTTTAGCTGATGAGCAAAGTCTTCAGAGAAAATTATCCAGAAATAAGGAGAAAAAATGAACTGATCAAAAAGCGTCACTTGTACTACTCCTTCTGTAACAGGAGTGCTGGATCTTGATATCCGTAACTTGCAATGTCAGCAAACAGAGGCAGGAACTAAATCTTTAAAAGTAATACATCTATGTATCTATGTATTTATCTATGTATCTATGTATCTATGTATCTATCTATCTATCTACATATCTGTCATTTATTTATGTAGTCAAAAGATTTCCTGTGTCCTGGCCTGCCATCAGTTGGGACAAATCTCTCCTACTCAAGTCCCCCATGTAAACACACAGAGGCTTATATTAATTATAACTGCATGGCCATAGCTCAAGCTTTTTGCTAGCTAGCTCTTATATTTTAAATTAGTCCATAACTATTAATCTATGTATCGCCACATGTTCCATGGCTTTACCTGTATCCTGTTACATGTTGCTCTTTGGGTGGCTCACTAACATCTCTCCTGTGTTCTTCCTGTCTTTCTCTTTGAATTTCCCGTCTGCCTCTAAGCTGCCTTGTCATAAGCCAAATGGCTTTATTTATCAACCAATCAGAGCAAAACATATTCGAAGCATACAGAAAAACATTCCCCCATCACATCCCCTTTTCTGTCTAAACAAAACAAAGGTTTTAACTTTAACCTACTAAAATTACATATAACAAAACAGTTATCAAGCAAGAATTATAGTTACAATATCTGGTCTGTTTGTATTTTGTAAAATTAAAGAAAAATTTTCTATCTATCTTATTTTTGTGAGTATAAGGTTTCATATTGAATTTATCTTTTATCATAACTAAGGAAAATTATAATTAAAAACTATCTAGTTTTCAACTACATCAAAGACCCCAGAAGGATATAATATTACCTAAGTAAACAGGAAATGCATTGTAAGCAACTTCCAAAATTCTGGAAATGACAGAGACAGCTGCCTGCCTGGACAGTTACCCAATGTTTTTCTGTAACATTGGGGTATCCATCTTCAGCCCATAGGCCTAGTCTCTCAGTCAATTTTTTCTCTGCGTCCTGTAGAATGTCTGGCAGTCTCCTCTGTGAAGCAGGAACCTGAAGGACCATCTCATCTTTGAAAGTTCAGTGGTCAATTTTCTATGGGTCCTGAATGTCCAGTCAAGACAACATCAAGCAGTCTAGGCAAGAACAGTTTCTTGCCCAAATGTCTATTTTTGCCAAGAAGAAGATAAACTCCACACAGAGTGTCTTTGATGCCCATCTTTCTCTTTGCACACCTGTCTCACTGTCCAGATAGTCTAAGTTTTTAAAATATTTTAAATGCCATATTCTGTCAGTCTTTGAAGTGTTTGAAGATTACCTACCTAATTGAAATATATCTATGTATGCTTAGAAAAATTAACTAACATGACTATAAGTTTGATTATCATAGATGACTAATTATTAATCTGTACTTCTCAACTATACACTACAATTTCAAATGAGTTGCACAAACAAAATAAACAAGAGTAGAAATATATGTACAGTATAACAAAATTAACTTTAAATTTGTATTAATAAACTAAAATCTATAGCAATGTAAAATATTTATCCTATGTTTCTATATCATAACTCCCTTTCTTCTTTTAGAAAGATATTGACTATGACCAATAACATTTTGTAACCAACAACCTAACCAAAGACAAACATCCATAATTCATTTTTTGGGGAATGTGGGCGTAGTTTTCTAGGCTACTTCCTGCTGATAAAGGGCACTATATTCTTATGAGGATCCTGGGAAAATTAAGAATTATGGTCAAGTCCTGGCTGGAATAGTTTGTAATGCTGTGTTCTCTGAGCCAGTTGCCTTGAAGTTGATTTTGGATGTTGGATGACCTGAGCCATGGTGTCATTGGAGACCTTTAAGAGGTCTTGGCTGGTCAAACCATATGAGCCTAGAAGCAATCCACAGGTTCTCATCTTCTGTAGAAACAAAAGCAGAACCTCTTTTCCAAAGCAGTGTATCCTTAGACATAAGTTTTGAAGTCAAGATACCTTTAAAATACACATATTGATTTAACTCAGCAGCTTTTACAGTCAAATGTCTCTGCAGTTAAAAATCCCAAAGACAATATAATCTAGACTCCCTGTGTGATTTCCATCTTTACGTGGTTTATTTTTTATATTACTTTTACTGTTTCTTTAAAGACTTTTTTTTAAAACTTTCTACTTCTTTATATAATTGTCTATATTCCTTTTCTTCTCTCTTCCAAGCCTACGTACATTTTTACATACACTGTAAACTGTTTAGGGTTTATCCCATCTGAATCTGTCTTATTGTGAATCTATTGCTTTAAACTGCAGCATGGCTAGGATTGAAATGGCAGCTTTGGCTGCTGTCTCTGCCCACCTTGCTTCCCAAAATGGCAGAACTAAGTTTATTGCCAGCTCTAGGGTAACCATGCTCACTGCCAACTCTGGGAAGCAGTGGGTCTATGCCTCCATGCAGCAGCATGTAGCCTTTTTTTGTACTAGCAAAAGCTAAATCCACCATGCAGTGCTCTGCATGGCTTGGAGACACCACTGTGTACCTTGGCAGGAATTCGCCATGTTTCAGGTCAAGCCTGCATACCATGAACCTGCCATACAGTAGCTCAAGCCCACAGGCTGTGGCTGGCCTGAGAGAGACAACTAGGAAGCTGTTTTAGCTTCATTTCAGAATCTTCTTTAAAAGTTATATCTTCTTTAATTTTGCCAAATACAAATAGACTAGATATTATAACTAATTCTTGCTTAATAACTGTTTTGTTATATGTAATTTTAACAGGTTAAAGTTAAAACCTTCCTTTTCAATAGAAAGAAAAGGAGAAATGATGGGTGATGTCATTCTGTATGCTGTGAATATGTGTTGCTCTGATTGGTTGATAAATAAAGCTGTTTGGCCAATGGTGAGGCCGAATAAGGTTAGGTAGGACATTCTAACTAGAGAGAGAGAAAGGCAGAGAGCAGAGAAGATGCTGTCATTCACCGCCATGAGAAGCAAGATATAAAGGTACCAGTAAACCATAAGCCACGTGGCAAAGTATAGATTTATAGAAATGGGTTAATTTAAGATGTAAGGGCTAGCTAGTGAGAAGCCTGAGCCATTAGGCCATACAATTCATAATTAATATAAGCCTCTGTGTGTTCATTTGGGTCTAAGCCCCTGTGGGACTGGGGCAGAGAGGGGGGCCACAGGAGCCAGGCAGGACCAGGAGAAGTTCATCTATCTATCTATCTATCTATCTATCTATCTATCTATCTATCTATCTATGATCTACCTTGTATGTCTGTGGGGAGAGAAAAGGGTGTCTGCGTGTGTGAACATCAGAGGACAGCTTGTGATAGCTGGTTTTCTCCTCCTACCATGAGTCCCCAGAACTGAAGTCAGGTCATTAGGCTTGGTGGAAAATGCTTTTAGTAACTAAGCCAATACACTGTCCTGGGAATTGAATCTTTAAAATTGAACTTTAGTCAGAAAGCCAGAAGTATAAGACAGAGGATTACCATCTAAAATTTTATTTTGCTTCTTGTCTCTAAACAAAACTTTATATAGAGGGGAAACGAAGGCAATAAGTCATCCCAACCTTTAATCTTATTCTCCTGGTTATGTGGTTAGTTTCATCTCTGAGATTTATGACACTGGTGCTTTTCTTTTCCTTATTATTTCCTATGCATAGTGAATTGCACTCCTGTCTGTGTAATGGGAGAGTTCATACACAACAACGGCGCCAAGTCTTGCATTCAACTTGACCTGATGTTGGAATGATGTCTAGACTGAAAATTAACTCAAGCAAACCATTACCAATGTGTAGGTTTTAAGCTCTTTACAATGTGTATAAGTATATTTCTTTCCACAAAGTGGAATACAAATGTGATCTTACAGCATAGAAGATGCATCTATTTGCCTCCTACCACTTCCAGACATAACTAAAGCCTTCTGCTCATACAAAAGTTGTTGTTATACATACATTGTCATCTAAAGCTTATCTGAGTGCCTTTTAACTTTGACTACTAGTGGTCTGTTTAGAACAACCTCCCTACCCAGGGTAGATCTGCTTTTGATCCATATGCTTCTGTTTGTTTGTGTACTGTAGTTAGTACATGCTTGGGAAATATTTTATTTTTTTTTTTAGTTTTATTTTCTATCTTTTTTTTGTGTGCCCACCCGCTATTTGACAAAGGCATCATCTCCTTTCTTTTAGGCACACAGATATCACCATTATAGCAGTAGAGAGGGCTGTCAGGGCAAACACAGATTCCACTTTAAAGCTACAAGACTGACTTCCACCTTCTTCTCTGGTCCTGTAGAAGACCCAGTCTTTCCTTTTGCATTTAAAACATGTGCTTTGTTCAAGCCCATGGGAGGTCTGCCCCTTTCTGAATCCAGATGGAGAAGGAATGGATGGGGGTGGAAATGGGAGGAGAGGAAGGAGGGGAAATTGCAGTCGGTAAGTAAAATAAAAGAAAAAAAGTTATTTAAATAAAATTTAAAAAAATAAAAAATAAGACATGTTCTTCCTGCTGGGTGTGGTGGTACACTCCTTTAATCCCAGCACTTGGGAGGCAGAGGCCAGGCTGCTCTAACAAATGAGTTCCTGGACAATGACGACTACACAGAGAAACCCTCTCTCAAAAAACCAACAAAAACAAAAACAAAACAAAACAAAAGAACATGTGCTCCCAGCATGGATGTGACTTGTATCAATTGCCCAGCTTTTAAAAACTATTGATGTGTGGCCTCACCCGAAACTAATTCAATTCAAATGTTCAGAACTGACAACAGGAATCTGTCCTTTTTAAAAGCTTCCCATGTGGTTATGATAAATAGGGAGTTCAAAAATACACAATTAAAAGAAGGTTTATAATCTTTTATTCAAAATAGTTTTATAATGCATGTTGTGTTTTAAAGACAGTACTGTGCCATTTTGCCAGAAAGATTAATTAAACTTAAGTTTCATGTTTTTAAAAACTGTAACATTCAAATTTGAGAAGAATCTGGACAAAGTATATTTTCAAGAACATTTTGAAGGGGAATGGCTTTCATTAAAGCACCAAAATCTGAAAGACAATTAAATAATGGAAAAAATTCTGACTATAAAGTGAAAATTTTCTGTGGATTAAAAATTCTGTAAACAAAATACAATTTAAATATAAAATTCCAAGAATATTTGGAATGAGCAGTATATAAAAGTGGTTGGCAGATAATTACAAATTAATGTACTTGTATGGAAAAAAATGTATTTTGATGACCATTTAGATGCATCACCTTTAATTCAAAATAACAAAATAAAATAGAAGTCAGTATTTTTATTAATTTTATTAGTCATGGGAAGAACTGATTTTACATCATAAAGTCATAATGTTGGCAAGAAATTGAAGGAATAAATTAACTGGTAAAAATCTCCTTGAAGAACAATAAATATCTAACAATATAGAGCACTTGTAACTTCTCTTCATCAAAATTTCATTTCTAGTTAATGATGATTCACCTATATTGGCTCATGAATTAAAAAATAACACAATAGACTATTTCAGACAGAAATCTATTAGAAAGTTAATGGTAACCCCCTATATTTACATTAGAGACTATTAAAACACATTTCCAATTTCCACTGGATGGTCCTAGACCCATGTATGTACTGGCAGCACTAAAGGAACTCAATTTGAAAAAGAGCACAATATATAATATTGAGAGAGCAAAGTGGTGATGGGAAGAAAGGAAAGAGTTGAAGGGGAGGGAGTCGAGGTGGCTTTAAAAAAAAACATAGTAATCATGTATAAAATTTTCAAACAAAAATATTTCAAAAAATAAAAATAAATACGTTTATCAATTTATGCAGTGGAATGAAACATTTCTGCTCTTCTTGGTTTTGGGATATCTGCAGATACTTCTAGTCTATTAGTTGAAAATCTTTTGGAATATAAAATTGAGTGAAGCACTGAAAAATACTAAGTGTTGTTGGTTCATGCCTGTCATTGCAGTGCTCAGAAAGCTGTGGATCACTGTCCAGCTTGACGTCAGCCTGGGTTATATAATAAGGTCCATGTCAGCTTGGGCTATAGAGTGAGAACCTATCTAAACAAACAAACAAACAAACACCCTGAAAGAAAACAAAGCCCAAAGTCATACCTTTCTTTAATTTTTAAACATTAATATTTTATCTTTTGACAATTTCATGTATGTATACAATGGATTTTGGTTGTTTTTGCTCCCAGATCCTTCTTTCATTACCCCCTTCTCCCTGAAAAGCTCAACAAGCCTCCTTCCTTTCTTTTTGTCCTCCCTTTGTGTGTGTCCCACAGAGTTTAATTCGAGATGCTTGCTTTAATAAGGGTGGTAGGTTATTTACAGGAGCATGGGCAACTTATTAGCTGTTACAGCACTGAAGGAAATGGCACTCTCTAGTCCAGAAACCATTAATTGTCAAAATTCCTTGTGGGAGGGCTAGGGCCTCCTGAGCGCCTCTCTTATACATTATGGAATGTTGACTGGCCCAGTTTATGTAGATAGCTGTAGGTACAGGGAGTTTATGAGGACAATTCTCATAAGTAGAAGACACTGTTTTGCAGCAAGTATTGTCTTTTCTAATTGAAATCTATACATAGTAATAACACTCACATGCACATGTGTCTGAATGATCTTTGCAGGAAAAATAAAATGAGTGTAATGATATTTACTTCTTACATATGGAATTATTGGTATATGGGGTTAGAAAGAGCCTTGTGCTTAATTTTATTTATGGATATTGTAAAATAGTTTTGAGAGAACAGAAAATACTAGGGGCAAAAATCATAGAAAATCTGAATAAGTACTTCATAGAATGATAATGTATCAATATAGGGTATTATCATTCAATATCAGGTAATTCTAATCAATACACTTCATTAATACATGATGCAGATAATAAGGAAACTGGGATAGCCTGTGAGACTCAGTTTCCACAATGAATGCATTCATGCATCTAAAATCTTTCTAGAAGCAGTACATAGAAGTATAGTGAATTACTGTTAATATACCTTGTTACGCTCAAGTATAAATGTTATTTTTTTTTTTACTTAATGATTTAGATGGATTCACATAAGAACTGGGGATAGTTAATTGTTTTAAGAATTTTATTTTATTTTCTATCTCTGGAAAATGTAAAGTCTTATAAATGCTTGTGTGTCTGGAAATGAAGGTACAAAGGTAATACTTTATAAACTTGCTTATGTCAAGTTGGTGTGAGTTTTTAATAAGAAAATTTAAATTGATATTTTATATAACATTTGGTACAAATTCTTTATAACTATCAAATATAAAATGAAATACTTTCAGCTTTGTAGCAGTCTGAAGTATTTCCTCATCCATATATGTGTATGTGTATAATATATACACACATTATACACATATGTTATATGTATATATTTATTGAAAATAGATTATTCTCTCATATAATATATACTAATTACAGTTCCCCTCCCTCTACTCCTCCTTGTAGATGTAACCAACTGTCTTATTAAATAAGAAACACAGAACCAATGCAAAGAAGAAAGCCAAGAGGTCAGAGCTAAGAGCTAAAACCTTACCCTTCCTCCTGCGATGGTCCTACCTCTCCAAAAGAGAGCTACTTCCTGTGTAAAAGTCTTTATAAAGACTTTCAGTTCTGCCTTCTCATTGGTTGTAAACCCAACCACATGACTGCCTCGTCACGGCCTGACTGTATAGACCTCCAGGTCTTCTATGGTTGGTATTGAGATTATAGGCGTGTGTACCCAATGCTGGCTGTATCCCTGAACACACAGAGATCTACCTAGCTCGGCCTATCAAGAACTGGGATTAAAGGCGTGAGCCACCACCGCCCGGCTTTCCTATGGCTTGCTAATAGCTCTGACCCCCGGGCAACTTTATTTATTAACATACAAATAACATTTTAGTACAAATAAAATATCACCATACCTCCTAGTTCCTCCCCACTTCCCCTCCCATGCAACTCCACTCCTTTTCTGTCTGTCATCAGAAAAGAAGAAGCTTCAAAGAGATTAAAAACAAAACATAACAAATTAAAATATAATACAATAGAACAAACACCATCACATTGAATTTGGACAAGAGAAACCAACAGAAGGAAAAGAGCCCAAGAGAAGGCACAAGAATCAGAGATCCACTCATTCACACATTCAGAAGTCCCATTAAAAATAAACTGAAAGTTATAACACATATGCAAAGGATTTGGTATAGGCCCTGTAATTGCTGCTTCAGTCTCTGTGAGTCTTCATGAGTTTTGCTCAGTTGATCCAGAGGGCCTTGTTCTCCTAATGTCTTCCATTCCTCTGGCTCTTACATTCTTCTTCTTCTTCTTCTTCTTCTTCTTCTTCTTCTTCTTCTTCTTCTTCTTCTTCTTCTTCTTCTTCTTCTTCTTCTTTTCCGAGACAGGGTTTCTCTGTGTAGCTTTGCGCCTTTCCTGGAAATCGCTTTGGAGACCAGGCTGGCCTTGAACTCACAGAGATCCGCCTGCCTCTGCCTCCTGAGTGCTGGGATTAAAGGCGTGTGCCACCACTGCCCGGCTCTTACATTCTTTTTACCTCCTATTCATTGGGATTCCCTGAACTCTGAGGGGAGGGGTTTGATGGAGATGTCCCATTCAGAGCTGTACCTTCAAGCTCTCTCTCACTCCCTTTCTCTCTCCTTCTCTCTTTCTGAGTAAAGTCTGGCTGAGAGTCTCTGTATTTGTTCCTGCTGCAGCAGGAAGCTTCCCTGATGATGGCTGAATAAGGCACACACTGATCTACTAGTATAGCTGAATATCATTAGGAGTCATTTTATCACTACTTTCCACCCTAGGTCTCTTGCTATCTAGTATCTGGTTCTTGGTCACCCAAGGTGTGTCAACTAGGGGTTCCATCTCATGGAGTGGGCCTTAAGTCAAACCAAATGTTGGTCGGTTACTTCCACAGGCTTTGTGCCACCATTGCCCTAGCATATTTTGCATACAGAACAACATTTTATATCAAAGGGTTCATGGCTGGGTTGATGTTTATGTTTCTCTTTTAGTAGCCTCCAGAGTACTTTCCCATACCAAAGATACTAGAACATAGGGATGTAGGCTCGTTGTAGGTACCACCTTGGTCTGTCCATGTTCAATGAATTATGTGGGTATTTTCTTCAGCAACTGGACCTTGCTTTCAGTTTGTGAAGTGCAACCAATTATCTTGGGAAAAGTCTAGGTATTTTGGGGGTTTCTTTGTTTCTTCTTTGACTTCATGTCTTCAGCCAAGGGTACCTCTGGCTCTCTGAGTACTCAATCTACTGTGGTTTAGGCTCTGCCAGTACTGCCTTAGACACATTAATATTTTAGGGTCTTCATTTTTATTCTCCTGCTTAGGGACTTCTTTGCTGGGATATGCTCAAGGTCTTTGCTTTAATACTGCTTTCTCAAGTGATACTTTTGTTGACCCAAAAGTTTCAGCCTTTTGAGTCGTCTAGGTCTTCAACACACACACACTCTATTCTTTTTCTGTTTTTCACAGTGCTCATACTTGTTAGCATGTAACATGTTGGGTAAACTGGCTTTGAAGGGATGTGGCTGGAGATGTGACCTGCGTTCCACACTAGAGAGCCTGGGATCGATCTATCCCCTCAAGTCTATTCGCAGTGAAACTCAAGTTCTGTGAGGACAGAGGATTTGATTTTCTGTTTTGTGTTGGTCCCGCAACCAACAGTTTTGTCAACAAATATTAGGGGATCAAATACTAAATGAATGAATGAATGCCTATTGAGTGAAAGCTAAGTGTGAATTTTTAAAAGTTGATTGCATACAGAGTTGCCCAGCTAAATAGAAAATACTCATTAAGTTTTAAAACTTTTAAGAACAGGGAGGAGTTCTTAAGATGGATCGAGACAGGGGAGAGGGAGAGAGAGGAAGGGACAATTGAGATTGGTTCTTGGAGAGTTGGCAGTTAAAGACCTTAGGAGCTTCCTTCAGGGCCATCAGGCATCTCCAGGCTTTCTCAGTAGTCAGCCTGTGTATCTTGGTGGAACCAAGGGCAACTACAAAAGCTCAGGCAAGAGCACTGGTGAAATGCAGCTTTTCTGCCATACGTGGAATTCATTATGCAAACTGTCAAGTATGAGCCTCTGTCACCCCATAAAATGTGAAACTGTTGAGTTTATGAGAACTTAAGTTTAGAGTCATCATGCAAGTGTCATGGATTGGGCTCTTTTAGGTGCCTTACATGACTTTGGTAATATAATAAAGTGCTTATTAAGACGAACTTTTCTAGGAATTCTAATTACTCAGTGGTTAAAGGGTTTAACAAACATTTGCTGTAAATCCTAATTTTGTCAACTGTGCTTAAGTGATCCTATTTGAATGTTGCAAAATAGATTTATTTATTAGTGGCATAAAGAATGAACAAAATGTAGGCCTGGAGAAATGGCTCAGTGGTTAAGAGCACTGACTGCTCTTCCAAAAGATCCCTGTTCAAATCCCAGCACCCACATGGCAACTCAAAACTGTCTGTAATTCTAGCTACAGGGGACCCAACACCCTCACAAAGACATACGTTCAGTCAAAACACCAATGCAGAAAAAAAAATAAAAAATGAAGAATGGGCAAACTGTAGCTAATTACATTCAGAATTTGTGAATGTATAGTCCTATGTGTCCCTCCCATCTTATTGTGTTAGAGATCAAATTCTGGGCTTCAAAAATACTAGATAAATGTTTCAATTTAGACACACCTCCAGCTGGTTTATATTTTCATCTCAGTACTAAAAAGTGAGTTTTATTTATCACATTTTGCTAAATTTACCATAATTGCTTTAATTGTTTCATTTAGAATGGTACAAAATATTGAATATATAAAATTCTGTGGTGAGTTTTTTTAAAATTATATTAAACTTAGAGTAAATGTATTTGGAATATAATCTCATGCAAATTATGCTATTTATTAATTTTAATTTCTGTGGGATATTTTTCCTTGGGGGTTCTATTTGTGGCAGCTTAATAAAAGTCATTTAAGACTTCCTGTTCAAGATGGCAATTATATCCCACATATTTAACACTTCTTGCTCTTGAATTCTTATTAAAATAACTGAAGGCATATAACAGTCTGAGAAAATTCTTCATAAGTATTAGAAAGTAGGGAAGGCTGCCAACAAGTTCAAATTTCTAAAATACATATAAAAATGTAATGAAATATGGGGGGGTTGTCTGCTATCACTTTTATATCTGTGCTTACTGAAGTAAAATGTAAAGTTTACAAGGAGGTAATTCAGGGGTTAGGGAAAAAAAAGGGAGTTTTTAAAAAAATCATTTTTAAAGGGAGAGTTCCCTACTGTAGCACATGCTGGCCTAGAAGTCTCTTTGTAGTCCAAGCCAGCCTTAAACTCATGTCATTCCTCCTGCTTCATGCTGAGATTACAGACACGAGTTGCCATGCCTTGTGCAGAAATAGCATCTTGAGGAACTGGTCAAAGTCTTCAATAGAAGTCTTAACTTTTCAGAAGGCACTTAGCTAATCCTGCTTGCAGGCTAAAGAGTATGCAGAAAGTGGCCATGTTAAACTTACTTCTTATCCTAGGAAGAAGTGAGATTGACAGACTCTCACCAGCATCCATACAGCTCTGAATGTATGATTTCATGTGTATGTTTCATTCTAGAGGCCAGCACAGGGGCTCAGGGAGAAAGGTGCTTGCTGCTTAGCCTGACAACCTGAGTTTGGTCCCCAGAATTCACATAGTGGAAGGAAAGAACCCTATTTTGAGTAGTCCTCTGACCTCCACATGACTTCCATGGTGAATATGTGTATGTATGCATGTGTGGACATGGACACATACATACACACACACAGAAAGAGAGAGAGAATATTAAAAAAATTAAAAATTAAAAACACTAATAATGACAACAAATGCATACACACACATCTGCAATGTTATTAAATATCACATTGCCCAGAAATGATGCATGTATATAACTTTTTAATGTTTCCATTGTAAAGTATAGAAAAATATTAGATATTAAGTTCTTTGAGTGAATATGAAATATATAATGCCAAAAGTCATTTTAATTATGATCCATATAGAGTCAAATAAGTTTAGAAAGCTCAATATCAGAATACTTAGTTTTCAGGCATGTGTTTATGAATCTTACTTTGGTATGTAATACATTTGCTATTGTATATATTTGAGTGTGTGTGTGTGTGTGTGTGTGTGTGTGTGTGTGTGTTTGTGTGTGTGTTTGTGTGTGTGTATGTGTGTGTAGGCCAGAAATCGATGTCAACTGTCCTGCAAAATCACAACAAAGAGTAAGAAGGAATCAGTCTGAGATCAGAGATAATGACATTTAAATTCAAAATTCAAAATTTTAAATGTATTCAATAACATGATGGTGAATTAAGAGCATAAAATCAGGAAATCGAAACTAGCTTGAGAAAGTATAAGATCACTCATCAAAAAATAAGATGTATGGGCTTTGTAAGATGGCTCAGAAGATAAAATTGCTTCTTCTTCAAGCCTGACTGATATGGGAATATTGAAGTATCTTTGAGAATGGAACCTTTTTGGGAAGCTAGGTTCCTGGAAACCTGACTGCCACCAAAGCCACCCCAAGCCAATGGCTTTCAGCTGTTTGTCTCATGAATTTGAAAAATGAAATTTATGTATCACAGAGTGTGAATTTTAGAGAGATATTTATTGTAGATTCGTAGGTGGGAGAGAGGGTGTGAGGGGAGAAAAGAAGAGGGGAGAGAGAGAGTGAGTGAGAGAGAGAGAGAGAGAGAGAGAGAGAGAGAGAGAGAGAGAGAGAGAGAAAGAGAGAGAGAGAGAGGAGAGAGAGAGGAAGAAGAGGAGGAAGAAGAAGGAGGAGGAAGAAGAAAGGAGAAGGAGGGGAGAGTGGAGGGGAGGGGAGAGGTGTCTTTGTCCTACTTGATCAGTTTTTATCCCCTGTTCTCATTAGAATGACCTGAGATCAACCTCCAGACTCCATGAAAGGGCAGGAGAAAACTGACTCCATAAAATTGTACCCTGATCTCTACACATGCATCATGATAATTCTTATATTCTTAATGAATATGTAGGGCTAACTTTCATCTATAAATGACAGAGTACAGATATGAGTACATGCATATATGAATTTGTCAATATATCTTTGGAAATCTACAAACAACACTATAAATCAAGTGTAGACTGAAACTGAACTCTAAAGAGTTTATAATTGTTATTTAAGACCCATTATCAAAACCTTTTTTTGAGGCATGGTTTCACTCTATAGTTTTGATTGGCCTGGATCTTAATATGTAGCTCAGCTACTGAATTTATAACCCTCTTGCCTCCGCCTCCCAAGCGTTGAAATTACAGACATGGGCCAACCATGCCCTGTTCATCAATGAAAAAAAAAAGACACAACTGCTCTTAGGTACGGTGGAGGAGACAGTTTAATGTAGATAAAAGGGAGAGCATAGCCAGAGGCAGAGGCATCTGCAAGAGTCCAGAGTGGACATGACCAGCAGACTGAGTTTGACCCTGTGTGAGAAGAAGTAGGAGAGAAGAAGGAGGAGGGAGAGCGAGGAGACTAAGAGGCCAAAAGGGCAAAAGGACCTATGCAGCCAAATGGCTGGATTATACAGGGAAAAGACACGGGGAAAGGGCAGTCCAGAGCAGTCCCTAGGCTGAAGAAGATTATGGTAGGGGGTAGGGTATGCCAACCAGGAGGATCCTGTAACAGGTAGGGACTGAGGGATGCTGGGAAAACCTGGAGGCCAGAGTCCACTTTGATATGTTAATAAGCACTTTAGTTAGCCCTTTGTCCTGGGTTTGAGATCTAACACCTCATAGAATCAAAAAGTTTAAATTCAACATACCTAATTTGATTTGGTTTCCCTTTTAAGTATTCTACACCTAAAATAGGTGTGTGTGGGAATTGTTTTTTTAAAGTACTGACACCACATATGCAGTTTCTGATTTCCTGGATTGTGTGATGGTTAATCTTGATGGTCACCTTGACAAGATTTAGAATCATCATGGAAACAAACCTCCAGCATCATATTTCTTATAAATATGTTAAAAGGTAACTGGAAAAAAAATTATGGAGTGGTCTAGAAATACCTCTTTGCTTTTATTTGAGGAGTCCCTGTATCTTGTCTTGTTTTCAGGCCATGTATAGAGCAATTCCCAAGGATATGGAAGGCCATGAGGGATATTCTTAGTCTTTTCCTGAAGACCCCCCTCCTACCCAGTGCAGCTCTGTGCCATCCTCTATTGCTGAACATGCCTAACTTAAAATACATGACTTTCTCTCTTCTTCTCCATTCCCCTCTTCCCAACAGCTATCATGATTTACAGCTTGCCTGCCCCGTTTTTACCTTCAGCCTTAATAAAATGCCCCATGCTTCCTTCTGAATCTGTTTTTAAATTCTTTTATCAAGAAGACTAAGAATCCACAAAAGAGAAACCCAACTTCCCAGTTAAATCACCTCCCTGGTATTTCTACTAATGCATTTGAAAAAGTGCCTTGATTTGTGACTTTCTTTTACTCTCTGTCTTAGTCAGTTTCCTATTGCTGTAAAGAGACACCATGACCACAGCAACTCTTATAAAGAAAAGCATTTAATTAGGGCTCACTTACAGTCCAGAGGTTTAGTCCATTGTCATCATGGTGGGAAGCATGGCAGCACACAGGCAGATATAGTGCTAGCGCAGTTGACAGTTCTACATCTGGATCCACAGGCAGCAAGAAGAGAGAGACACTGGGCCTAGACCAAACTTTTGAAACCCCAAAGCCCACCCCCAGTGACACATTTCTTCCAACAAGGCCGCACCTCTTAATACCTCTAAGCAGTGCTACTTACTCCCTAATGACCAATCATTCAAATATATGAGCTTATGGGGGCCATCCCTAGTCAAACTATCACACTCACTAAGTATAAAACCTTCACAAAATTGTATCCCCATTGTACTATATTTAAGATAACCTAAATTTGTATTCTTATACAACTACAGCAAGCAAGAAGTAGTTTAATAGCCTGGACTCTACTTGCTTTCAATTACGTACACTCTTCTCTTTTTGTACGTGGAGACCTAGCTCCTTTACCTGTATGTATGATGCACTCACACTGCATTGAGCTACAGGAACATCCTTTTTGAATAATAATATAAGTTTTATTAACTCTACCGTCAACCAAATTTAGACAATTTCTACTCACGTATACTCCCAATGTACCTGGATATGAAGACTGGAAAAGCTGATCCAGATTGAACTGGTTTTGAGTGCATATGCAGTAAAGCAAAACTGTGACCTAAAATGAACATTTAGTGAGGATGCCTGGTTTAGCTATGCATATGCATCATTGGGCATGCACATGATTAAAATCAGATGCTTCATGAGAAGGGACATGCACAGTAGAAAAAGGACCTTGTCTATCAATCAAAACTGAGAACCACCCTTGCTATGTCCCTTAACCAAACTGTCCCTTCTTCTGAATGTCATAAAAGGAAGCACGAATGACAAGCATGGCCCATAAGCACCCTCAGTCATGTGGCCCACTGTTAATCCCGACAGTGCATCTTTTCCTAATCCATCCTGTTGCTGCACTTGGAACAATTTTATCTTGCTACATTCGAAAATCTGTGTGAGCTCTTATTTTGAATTCTTTTGATAAGACGCCAAGAGCCTGGACCTTCACCAGACCACCAGTAACATGGTAGTGATTCATATTTTGGCCCAAGAATAAACTACCACTTATTTCCTTTGAACTGAGAGCTGTGTGTTTTGCTTTGAAAACATGTTATGGAGAAACAGATATCGCAAGACTTTTGCCTTGTTTCCTTGGAGTTGTCGCACAAGTTCTCAAAAATTCTCCTCACACAGCTTCATTCAAGGACTGTGTTCCAACAACATACCATAAAATTGACCAAGTACTTGTTCTAAGGATACAACTGGGTTTTAAAATATTTTAGAATTTTTTCCTGACACTATAGTCTTTCTTTTCTATTTATAATTAATTAAAATTCTTACTTCCAGTCCTAGTTAACAATTAATTCACTTTCTGTTTATGTATACATTGATTCTCAACAGTTAATATAAATATGTGGGCAATATATATTTAGTTTTCTCAGCGTGTTTTCAAAGCTCATTCATGTTTTAGGATTATAAATAATTTCTCATGCCTTTTCTTTGCCAAATGATAGCCTGTTTTATTTATATACTACAAGTTATTTTAATGAAATTCATCACTTGTTGGACATTTAGATTTTTCCACTTTTATGCTGTGATAGGTAATGTTGGTTGGTAGGTATGGCCATATTATTAGGTAACTAGCTAGACAATTACAGTCTTGGAGGCCATTGAAGATGGACCCCTTCATAATGACTAGCTTTGGATCTTACTTCTTGTTTTCCTGGTGTTGGGTAGCAGTTTCCTCTGAGTTTAAAACCTTCCATCTTGAAGGAAAATTTCTTAAGATGTGGGATACAAAAAGGGAAGTGAAACAATAATACATTTTAAGACAAGATATTTACAAGGAGGTAAAACAATGGGATCTCCTTTCTCTCTCTCTCTCTCTCTCTCTCTCTCTCTCTCTCTCTCTCTCTCTCTCTCTCTCTCTCTCCTCTCCCTCTCCCTCTCCCTCTCCCTCTCCCTCTCCCTCTCCCTCTCCCTCTCCCTCTCCCTCTCCCTCTCCCTCTCCCTCTCCCTCTCCCTCTCCCTCTCCCTCTCCCTCTCTCTGTCTTTTGGTTTTTTGAGACAGGGTATCTCTGTGTAACTTTGGAGCCTCTCCTGGAACTCACTCTGTAGCCCAGACTGGCCTCAAACTCAGAGTGCTCCCGAGTGCTGGGATTAAAGGCATGTGCCACCACCGCCTGGCAAAAATGGGATCTTCTAAGGCAGTAGTTCTCAACCTTCCTAATGCTGCAACCCTTTAAAATGATAGTTCCTCATGTTGTGGTGACTCCCAACTCTAAAATTATTTTTGTTGCTACTTCATAACTAATTTTGTTACTGTTATGAACTGTAATGCAAATATCTGTGTTTTCTTGTGGTTTAGGCAACACCTGTGAAGAGGTCATTTGCCTTCCATAAGGGTTGTGACCCACATATTGAGAACCTCTGTTCTAAGGAGAGGAAAGAAACATTCCATGCTGCAGGAAATCTCCTTAAAACAGGAAGTAAACAACTTAAAATAACTTCAGGAAGTCTTTGAAACTGACCAAATTCACTAGACCTTCTCCCTCACCAAGATTATATAAACAGTAAAGATGGTTGAGCATCACTGTCAAGACCAGCCACGTGGAAGGAGACGAGCTGAACTGCCTGGAAGGCACAAAGACCAGCCAGCTGCCTGCAAAAATAAGGACCAGCTGAGCCACCTAGCCTGTTGAGTGAGCGACTCAAAGGCTGTGTGCAGTATGCTCTGAGTTTCCAGCTTTTGTGAGCAGTCATCCATGCTGGGGTGGACTTGGGTGATGTAGTTCCCCGAGTCATTTCTGCTCCCGTAAGTAATCGCTCACCCATAGTCCTGCAAGTAAACCCAATAAAACTCATCGGTTCACCATTATTGCAGGGCAGTTAAAGCAGGAACTTAAAGCACCGTGCCTTAGTCAAGAGCAATTTTACTCTTCAGTGGTATCTGTACTTTGGTCTGTCACTGGTTCCTTATCTGGAGATGTTTGTTCAAGTCTTCCCAGGAATAGTATCACAGAACTTTAAGAAATATAAAAAATATAAAATATCACAATTGCCTTCCTTAGAACTTGAACTACTCTGTGTAAAAAAAGGAGTCATTAAAATTTCTCTTCATTAAAATTGAAAATGCTATATGCAACAGAGGGAGACAGCAGTATCAGGGATTTGTGGAAGCCCATTAAAGGAAGCCTATTTCTCCCTGGTGGATCATGGTTAACTTTTGAATTTTTTTTTCTTTAAAACTTGTAATCTTTTCTGTTACCTAAGATTTGTTCACAAGATTGGCTGTTGAGTTGCATCTCTGACTGGGTAGAAACACGGCAATTTGAACTGCCCAAAAGATTGAATCATCACGTAGGTAGACTGTTGCCTTCAAGCCTCCGAGTTAATACAAAGGGGCTGGTCAATTACCTGGGGAGGAGATTACCCCTCAGGAATAAAATAAATTTATAGAAGATGATATACCTGAAGACATGTGATGGAATAATTACCCCGTTAAATGAGATATGTAATTCTGTGCCCTAAAGATCCCCCTTCAATGAAGTTGCTTATAGATCCCCACTGTTAAGCCTGTTGGAATACCTGTGTTCTAACTTACAAAGTGGAACTTTTTCTTTTCCTCTCTCTATTTCCCTTTATTGAATACAGGTCTAAATCTTAAACCTGCTTTCTCTGACACTCTAGACATTTTGCCCTGTCTGTGAAGACATTATCTCCCAACAGAGCCCCCAGAAGCTCTTCATAAATGAGCCTCCTTGCTTTCTTGACCTCTAACTCAAAAGACATGCCTTTCTCTTTCTGTTGTCTAGCTCCCTCCTTCAGGCAGCTGATTTCAGCTTGCCCACCTTTCTGTTTTTCTCTAAAATGCTAATAATATTCCTTTTTCATCTTTCTGCGTTTAAAATTGTTTTATCTATGAGACTATGAGCCCACGAAAAGGAACCTTGGATGTTTTGTAAACAGCAGTGGAACTTTGTTGTGGCACATTAAGGGAAGACAATTGCCTACTTGTGAAGCATGGTTATATTTATAGATTTATTTTTATTTTTTATTTTTTTAATTCTTTTAAATCTGTATGACTTTGGCTTGAAAGAATGGAATGTGAATGTATCATCTCTGGTCTTGGGTGGTAATATGACATTTTATACTACCCAAAAGATCATACAAGTCTTAACTACTAGAGGCTTTCTGGTAAAGAAGAAAGAGATACTATTGTCCCATACTGTAAGAATTTATCCAAATAGGCCTGTCAATCATATAGACAAGAAAATCCTTCAAGAAATCTGTTTATCCCTAAACTTTAAGAAATTGTACAAAGTCTTTCCAAAATATAGGTCAACACAATGGTCTCTGTGACCATTGTCCAATCTCATGAGAGTGTTTTCCTCTGGCCACTTATTACACACTCGTGTCACCCAAGGGTACTCTCCTATATTCTGTAACAAACTCGATGTTCTATAAAATGCTCTGTGCCTTATCTGTATTCCAAAGGTAGGATAGAGAAAGACTCCTAGTAACAATAGGAGAACACAATGTGTAATCCTTCCTTCCTTCCTTCCTTCCTTCCTTCCTTCCTTCCTTCCTTCTTTCCTTCCTTCCTTCCTTCCTTCCTTCCTTCCTTCCTTCCTTCCTTTCTTTCTTTTTTTCTTTCTCTCTGTTTTTGTTTTTTGAGACAGGGTTTCTCTGTGTAGCTTTGGAACCTTTCCTGGAACTCACTCTGTAGACTAGGTTGCCCTCGAACTCACAGAGATCTGCCTGCCTCTGCCCCCTGAGTGCTAGGATTAAAGTCATGCATCACCACTGCCTGGCCAAAATGTGTAATCTTTTGAGCAACTTCCAGACTTCTCTAGTGAATACTTCATTTCAGTTCTTACACTTTTATACTTAAGAGTGCCTATTTGATTTGTTCATTTAACTCAATTGATAGCTTTTTTTCTGACCAGAGTTTGTATGACCCTATCTCTTTCCATGTCTTATGTATGTATTTATCAGTACCTGGGCATTTTTTATAACATATACTATAGCAATTGAGTATTCTGATTGGGCTTGGAGTATCTTATTTTTGTTTTTTTTTTCCTTTGTCTTTTTTCTCTGAATATTTTCTGTTGATAGTTTAGCCAGGCTTATTAGTGCCATGACAGCATTTCCCCCCACTATTTTAAGCAAGGCTTCCTAGAAGTCATCTCTAGGGTCAACAAAGTTTAATTTTTTGTTAGTAATCCATTACAGCTGCTGTAAACTCAGTGTCATTAACTTGTAAGAAGCATATGATAAGCTATTTTCAATTTTTAATTGCTTGATGGAAAATGAATACAGAGAGTTCTTAATGGAGTTGTGGCACAGAGATGAGCCAAGACATTCACAAATTCAGCCAAAACAAGTTTCATACAAAATAATGAAGGATCTGATGTTTTTTCCAAGTACAGTATTTTCTTGACATAAATTTTGGCTCATGGAAAGGCTTGGAAGACAAAGACCAAAAAGCTGTGTAGATACGTGTCTGCCTTTTAGTAGAAGTACTTTTTAGGCAGCTGGCTCCCATTCCAGTCATTAAACTCTCCATATTCCTGATATTTTATTCCTGAACTGGGACATGAGAGCGATAAAACAGCTGGGTGGCTTGAGGCTATTTCAAAAATGCTGGGGAAAAGAGCACAGAATTAGAAGTGTAAAACAGTGGAATCAATTGGAGAAAGGAACAGAAATGCTAAAGTCCTTAGTTTGATTTTGATAAGAAACCCATGGCCAGTAGGACAGTTCAATGGGCAAAGGCCCTTACTGTCAAGTCTGATGACTTGAGTTCTGTCCCCGAGACCATGTGAAAGAAGAGAACCAACTTCATTTTTTAATATAAAAAAAGTCTTTCTTTGACAGATCTTAGACTTTAAACAATTTAACAAGGGAAAAAAATAGAGTAATTATTTAATTAGGAATACTCAATTAGGGATAACACTTATATTTAGATCAAGTAAAGAGAGATTTCTATTTATTTATTTTTATTGAAAATAATTATTCATAGTCTGATCATGGTTTCCTCTCCCTCATTTCCTGCCAGATCCTTCCCACCTCCCCACCCATTCAACTCCATGCCTTCTTTCTTTCTCCTTAGTAAACAAGCAGGCAAATAAAAACTACAAACTAGAATAAAACAAAACAAAACAAAAATACAAAGATCAGCAAGAGAAACAAATACACACACACATACACACACACACAAACATATACACAACATAAAAAGAAATTCTGAAACCATATTATACAAGCAAAAGACCAGGAATGTTTAAAAACATCAAATATCAAAAAATACCATTGAGTTCATTTTGAGTTGGTCATCCACTGCTGGACATGGGGCCTGCACTTAAGTGTGGTTTGTATACCCAGTGAGAGTGCATTGGAGAAAATTGTTTTTTCCTTTGCAAGCTGGTATCAATTGCAGATAGCTTCTTGGTTAGTGGTGGAAGCCCATGTCCATTACACCCTCTCATTGCTGGAACCCCATCTGGCTTGAAACTGTGCAGAGCCTGTGTGTGTTGCCACTGTCTCTGCGAGTTCATATGCGTGTCAGTGCTGATATATCTAGATTCCTTATTTCCTTGATGTCATCCATCAACTCTGGCTCTTACAGTCTTTCTGCCTCCTCTTCTGCATAGAGAATGGACTGATAAAAGTTAATTTCTGATTTGCACACACACACACACACACACACACACACACACACAAGCATACACACCCATACTTGAGTGAGCATGTGCTTATATACACAAAATAAATGTTATGAAAATAAAATGAAGAAGAGGAGGATGAAGAAGAAAGAGGAGGAAGAGGAGGAGGAGGAGCAGGAGGATGAGAAGAAGAAAATGAAGAAGAAAATGGAGAAGAAGAAGAAGAAAAAGAAGAAGAAGAAGAAGAAGAAGAAGAAGAAGAAGAAGAAGAAGAAGAAGAAGAAGAAGAAGAAGAAGAAGAAGGAGAAGAAGAGTAACTTCCTGAATTAAATTTCAATCACCCAGAACCAAACCAAAGCAAAACAAAAAGCCGAGTGGATACATCAAAATAGCTTAGAGTCCAAGATCAGCTTTCATGTATATTATTGCTAGCTCTGCAATTCATGGTTCTAGTTTGTTTTAGGATTGGTATTTTGCTTGCATGTTTGGATAATATCATTGTAAAGAGATGTCTTAGATAATTAACATGTAAAGAGATAGCATTTATTTTGGCTCACGATTGTGGAAGTCATGATAGACTGTCCCCACTGCTTTGGATCTATAATGAGGCAATGTAATATGGTAAGTGCATGTGATAGAGCAAAATCACTTATATCATGATACAAGGATTAAAGAGGAAGAGAAAAATCTGGAGTCTCAGGGTATCATTTGGAGTCATTTCCCAATGAATTAAGGACCTCTATTGTGGTAAATATTGTCAACTTGGTGGTGTAGCTGAAGTTTTTATGTGTCCTGCCCAGTCCAGCTGCTCAGACCCAAGTAAACACACAAAAATTTATATTAATTAAAACTGCTAGGCCATTAGCTCAGGCTCACTACTGACTAGCTCTTACACTTAAACTCACCCAATTTCTGTTAATCTATCTGTCACCACATATTCCATGGCTTTACCTGTTTGTCATTAAATGCTGCTCCCTGGATGGTGGGCTGGTGTCTCCTTGTCTGCTTATCCCGCCTGTACTTCCTGCCTGGCTACTGGTCAATCAGTGTTTTATTAAACCAGTGTACAAAATCATTATCCCACAGCAGGCTGGCTCAAAAATCACCTAGGTGACAAGGCTATAGGTACATCTCTAAGTGATTATTTAGACTGTGGACATGCTTCTGAAGGATTATGTTGATTCAGTTAATTGAAGTGGGAAGATACATCCTAGAAGTGAATGGCACTGTTGCCTAAGCTGGGGTTCTGAACTCGTGAAAAGGAAAGATCTGAGTACCATCATTCATTTCTCTCTCCTTCCTGAATATGGACACAATATAGCCAATTGCTTCAAGCTCCTACTCTAGTTGGAGTTTTCTCCTGTCTCGCACAGACCCGCAGCCACTTAGACCCAAAATAAACACACAGATGCTTATATTATTTAAACTGTTTGGCCTAATGGCTCAGGCTTCTTGCTATCTAGTTCTTATATCTTAAATTAACCCATTTCTATTAATCTATAAGTTGCCACATGGCTTGTGGCTTACTGGTACCTTAAATCTTGCTTCTCATGGTAGCAGCAGCTGGCAGCATCTCCTGACTCAGCCTTCCACCTCCCAGAATTCTCCTCTCTCCTTATCCCTCCTACACTGTACTTCCTGCCTGGCTACTGGCCAATCAGTGTTTTATTTATCAATAAATCAAAGCAACACATTCACAGCATCCTCAGCACTTCCCCTTTTCTTTTTTTTCAAAAGGGAAGGTTTTAACTTTAACATAGTAAAATTACATATAACAGAACAATTATCAAGCAAGAATTACAGTTATAATATCTTGTCTGTTTGTAATATCTAGTCTATTTGTGTTTGGCAAAATTAAAGAAGATATTCTATCAATCCTATATTTGTGAGTCTAAGGTTTCATATCTAACTTATCTTTTATCATAACTAAGGAAATTATAACTAGTCTTCAACTACATCAAGGACCTCAGAAGGATATATTATCTGAGAAATGGGAGAAGGATGTAAGCAACTTTTGGAAGTCCTGCAAGAGTAGATAGAGATAGCTGGCATCCTGGACAGTCATCCAAAGTTCCTCTGTAAAGTTGGGGCATCTCTCTGCAGCCCACAGGCTGAGAGTCTCTCAGTCACTTCTGTGTCCTGTAGAATGTCTGGCAGTTTCCTCTGCAAAACAGGAACCTGAAGGACCATTTTGCCAAGCAAAGTTCAGTGTAATAACCTTCCTATGGGTCCTGCATGTCCAGTTGATACATTTTTTCAAGCAGTCCAAGCAAGATCAGTTTCTTGCCCAAATGGCTATTTTTGCCAAGAAGAAGATAAACTCCATATGGAATGTCTTCAATGCCCATCCTCCTCTCTGAAGTAAATTGGTGCTGCCAGGAGCAGACATGTCTCACTGTCCAGAAAGTCTAAATTTTTAAAACATTTTAAATGCCATATTCTGTGAGTCTTTGAAGTATTTCAAGATTACCTATCTATCTGAAATATATCTTCTCAACCTTGAAAACATACCTAATTTGACTACCAGTTCGATTGTAATGTCTAACTACTAACTTTTATTTCTTTATATTCTAATAGCTAGTAATAATAACATTCAAGGATTAACAAATTACATTACATTGTTAAATGATCTGTATAAGTACAATATCTTGAACAAGATTAGAAATATATGTATAGCATTTTCTAACAATATCAATCTCTCTCTATATATATATATATATATATAAAATTTGAATATAATATACAAAAATCCAATCCAATGTAAAGTATTTAAAACTAGTAATTGTCTTTTAAAAGTAGATTCAACAATGTATCTTTTTATCAATATATATCTATATCTTCTCTTTACTTTTCAGGGTAGATTCAATAATCTACCTTCTATTCTATCATTTCTATATATCTTTTTTCTTTTTTACAAACAAAAATCTTAAATCTAATCTCTTTTGCTTAGCCCTTTTCCTAACCCTTAGCAACAACCTGTAACCAACCCTCCTAATCAATGAAAATTATCCCAGACCCAAAATCCATTGAAAGTCCAAAAACCACCTGCCCCATACCACCTCTTTGGGAATGTGGGCATCATATTCTTAAAATTGCTTCCTGCTGTTTATGGGTGAAGGAATCTTTATTCTGAAAAGGAAAAATTTGGGTTAATTGTCAAATTCTAGGAAAGGTAGCTATATCGTTTGTTGTCCAGTCTGTGCATAATGCCAAAATTCAGGGCTTATCTCAAGTCCTTATTCAGATAGTCTGTGAAACTGGATCATCTATCTCAGCAAGCCATCTCAAAATTGCTCTGAGCAGTTTGTAGTCCAATGCGGATCTATAGGTGATGTTCGTCAGCTTAGTGATATTATTTTTGTCCACGTGGAATTGTTGTTGTGAGGCCCCATCATCTACATCCTACTGTTTCAAGATTTCTGCCATAATGGATTATATTAGATCACATACCATCTAAATCCCTGTCTCTTTTCCAGAAATCAGGCCATGCCCCTTGCATCCTCACTCTTTATCCCTGGCAGTTTGATTCCTCCCACTTGAAGCTGTAAGGAAGCTTAGCTCTCTTTTGATTGCATCTATAAGATACGTTTTTGGTCCATGCTCTTGGCATGGAGACCAATTCAGATTTCTGCCACTCTCTGGAAACTTATAATGCCTAGAAACCTCTTTTGCTTTGTCTGGAGGGACTTGAAGGCTCCTGTCTTACCTTAATATGGTGATCATCTCTTCTGGGGACTGTGTCTACCTTCAGGAACCCATCATGTCATATGTGGTGGCTATCTCTCCTAACACAATTATTCTCTGTTTCTCCTTTCAAGGTCCATTATGCTGCATGTGGTAAGATGCCTTCCCACTTCATTGCTGAACTGAGTCATGCCCCACACTGTAGCTAGAGTTTTCCTGCCTGGCCCACAGTCAGGACAAATCTCTGTCACCCACCAGTCCCACAGCCGCTCAGATCCGACCAAGTAAACACAGAGACTTACATTGGTTACAAACTATATGGCTGTGGCAGGCTTCTTGCTGACTGTTCTTATAGCTTAAATTAATCCATTTCTATAAATCTATACCTTGCCACGTGGCTTGTGGCTTACCGGCATCTTCACATGCTGTTTGTCATCATGGCAGCTGGCAGTGTCTCTGACTCAGCCTTCCACTTCCCAGCTTTATTCTCCTCCTTGTCCCGCCTATACTTCCTGCCTAGCCAATGGCCAATCAGTGATTTATGTATTGACCAATCAGCAACACACTTGACATACAGACCATCCCACAGCAGCACACCATAGATTTTTAGGCTCTCTTTCATAATGACTTTTATTCTGAAGAGTAACTAGCTATCCTTTCTTCCCCAATGTTATCTCCTTTCCCAACCAACCTGCTGCTCTGACCTGCATTTCTTTTCTGAGAGACTGTACTCTGGAACCGTGAGGCAGAACAAACTCCTTTTCCTTTAAGTTGCTTTGGTGATATCAAAATAAATAAATAAATAAATAAATAAATAAATAAATAAGGAAATAAAGAAATGAAGAATGAATGAAAGAAAGACACAAAGAAAAAACCTATCCCTTTCCAAAAGTGTCACACTACAGACTAAGCATCTCACACAGGGGCCTTTGGAGAACATTCAGTGTCTCAACTATAGCATGTTGTTTTCTTTTTTCCTTTGGGCCTCTGTATTGACTTTGTCACATTCTCTTACAAAGAAATTAGACTCTGATTGAGAGGGATTAATCTTGGTATTTACATAAGAAACACATGGTAACTTATTAACTATATATGTTAATAAGGCCTTAGCCTTTTAAGTTAGGATAATTATCTTATCTTGTTAAAGTAGACAGATGTCAACAGGCTTAGAGTCCATTGGTGATTGAGGTCCCCGTTCCATCATATTCTGTTTTATAACCTATCTCCCATTTTCCTTATAACACTAGAAAGAAAGGAAAGAATCACAGTTGCTCCTCTTTAAGATTTAAAATTCCACATGAAAAGGTGGGGGATCAGAGCTGTGTTGAACCTCATTAAGAGAAGGATATGTCCTCCTAGCTAAAAGAGTAGATTCTGAGTTTTACCTCAATCGCTGGGTGGACATATGAGTATTCTAACTTGTCCCCATTACATTTTAGAGTTAATCTAACTGGACCTGTTAACCACCTGGCCAGTTTTCTCTCTCAATGAGAAAAATAGGTATTTTTAATGTAACAAACTACATATCTTAAGGCATATTTGTGTTTGGAGCATTGTTAGTGTTCAGTGGATGACAATTATCATGGATTTTACAATGAAAAAAAGTTTCTCTACTCTGGAACAAGGAAGAAAGTATCAGATCAAGTGAAGTTGGTTTCAGTGTAAAGTCTGAAGATGAAGAAAATGAAAAGCATTATGAACTTTTTTTCTGTGTTTTTAAATCCAGCTTCAGAGGATCTTCACAAAAAGAATATATTCTCAAATAATTAGTGCTAGTGCTCTGTCTTAGTCATAATGTTAGAAGTAAGCATATCTAACCCTGACAGAGTGCTAAAAGCAGAACTGAAGCTGATAATACAGATATCGGTAGGGATTGGAGTAATCTTTGTGTTTGTAAAAAGGCAAGATCAGAGAGATAATGTTGGAATTTAGGAGAAATTGGTTTAGAATTTGTTTTAAAGCTAAGAGCAGAGTCATGATTACATAGACATCAGTTAAGGATAGAGTTATGACAAGTTAAGGATAGAGATAATGTTGTATTTAAGCCACATGGTTATGAATAGATCTGAGATTAAATTGAAAATTAAGTGGAAGATTAGGTTTAGCAGAGAAATAAGGTTCACAAAGGCCCTTTCCTCCTCTGTGTATAGGTGCATGCATCTCTTCTTTCATCCGCAATTCATTTCTTTCATTTCTTTTTACTTTTTGGTGTGTGCATGCACTCCTCTCTGGTGTGTGTGTGTGTGTGTGTGTGTGTGTGTGTGTGTGTGTGTGTGTGCCACAGAGTGTGTGTTAGGATAGACTTAAATGGTGGTCTTCCTCTTCTATCTTATTTGAGACGGAGTCTCTGTTTTTGTTGTTGGCTGCTGTTTATGTAAGGTAACCTGACCTAAGAGCTTCTCCCATCTCTTCCTCCCATCTCCCCATAGGAGCACTGGGATTACAGATGCTTGCTTTATACTTTACATGGGCTCTGGGGATTTGAACTCAGATCTTCATGCTTATAATGCAAGCACTTTACCCACTGAGTCCTCTCCTTAGATCCTTTATAATAAGCCAGTAAACAAGAGTAATTTGTTTTACTGTGATTTTATAAGGGATCATAGATTTTGTAAAGCCTGAGAAGAGGACCGTGAGATTCCACCATTTATAACCAATTCTGACAAAAAATATGGGTATCTTAGATAATCAATATTTTAAGTGGCATTTGAATTGAGAAGGAAATGGTTTGGACTACATCCTGAACCTGGGGAGTTGGTGATATCTCTATTTAGTGTTAGAAACATATATAAAACATAATTGGTTTGCAGTATGTAGCAAGGCTAGGAGACCACTTCCAATTAGATTTCATTCTGTCTTATTCCTTCCAACATGAAAGTTTGCCTTTGAAAGATAATTAACCCCTGCTGGCCTTCTGGATGATGGGTTCTTTTCTCAAAACTGGCCAGTGACTGAATTAGCATTCAATATTTTCTCATACACAATAGCTTAACTTTTTCTAATACCAGTCAATGATTAGCAAGTGGAATTTCCAGTCCCAATTGCGGTTTAAAATTATAAGTGCCACCACAACAGCTCCAGAGAGGCTAGCAAGCAGGAAAAGACTCTAGGAGGGACACATGGATGGCCCATCAAACGAGAAGTGGAGGAGATCTACATGATCAGACTGGGAGTGGGGGGGTGGCAGAGGTTGAGGAGTGGGGCATGAGAACATAGGGAAATGGGAGGGTCAAGCTGGAACAGGGACAGAGTGGGAGGGCAGGGAGGGAGATACCATGATAGATGAGGACATCACTGGAATAGGAAGAGGCAGGGTGCCGGGGAGGCTCTCAGGAAACAAGAATGACCCCAACTTGGACTGCTGGCAGTGGTCCAGAGGGTGCCTAGACTGGTCTACTCTGGTGACCAGTCTAGTGAATACTCTAACCATCATCATAGAGCCTTTGTCCAGTGATTGATGGAGGCAGATGCAGACATCCACGACCAGGCGCCAATCCAATTGATGAGAGAGAGGAGGGATTCTGCAGGCGGGGGACGTAGAGATCATGATGGGAAGACATGCAGAGATGACCGGCCACACTAGTGGAAGCCCATGACTGTAGACTAGTGGCTGTGGAGTCCCCATGGGACTGGACTAGGTCCTCTGGATATGGAAGATGGTTGTTTGTCTTGAACTATTTGGGGGGCACCCAGGCAGGGGGATTTGGATGCGTCCCTGGTGCATGGGCAGGCTTTTGGGAGCCCGGTTCCTGTGGTATGATGCCTTGTGCAGCTTTGGTACAGTGGGGCTTGGACCTGCCTAGACTCTGTGTGCCGGACTCTGCTGACTCCCCATGGGAGACCTTGATTTGGGGGATGTGGGGATGTAGGAATGTGAGGTGGCTTGGGAGGGAGGGCTGGAGGGTAGGAGGAGGGAGGAGGGGGCAATCTTTGGGTTGTATGTAGAGTGAGTAGAAAAAAAGAAAAGAAATTATAAGTGCAGGTGTCATTTTATAAAACTTAGAGCATGTTTTGAAGACTGAATCTTTGTCCTTTCAAATTAACCTCACATTAACATTATTTTCTTTGTTTCCCCAAAGTTGAACTAAACTGTAGAACATCCCCTTTGTATCTTCTAAGATTTAGAGTTGCTTCATATGGAAACTTCACACATTTGTTGCCAGAGTCCTGTGTTGTAAAATAAATCTTTTTAGTGGTGATTTTGGAAGGGCTGGGATGGGTGCTGGTATTTGAACTAGGGTTCTCCTACACGTTAGGCAAGCACTCTACTACCGAGTTCTAGCCAGACCTGTTTTGAAAATTTGATTTTTAGATAGAGTATAGTTGAGCTGCCCAGGATGATCTGAAATTTGCTATGTACTTTAGGTTGGCCTTGAAAAGCATTCATCAAATTGGGCCCTCTGCCACCAGGCCCAATTTGATGAATGCTTTTCTATCAAATGCTTATTCTTTTGGTCGTGGAAACTCTGCCAGGTTTTCCTTTAGCATTGAAGGGTATATTCCCTAAGTGCTGAGAGGCTTGGGAGTTGTAAATGTTGGAGACAGCAGCCTAGGATAATGTCACACATCTCTTGAGGATAGTGTAAATATCAAGGCCTAGCCCTCTCACCTCCGAATTCAAAGAAGTCTATGGAACCTTTGAAGCATCATACGTCATATCTGTATCACTATATTTGTTACTATAGTTGATGAATACCTGCAAAATTAGTCAGAAAGTGATACTCACTTGTGAGTTTATCTGTGTGAATTTATTTTACAAAATTCAATTCAATTTAATTTTCAAAGAAAATTAGAAGATTTATTGTACCTTTCCCTTTTAAAGATACAAGGGGGAATAAATCTGTGGTGCTGTGTTCTACTTTCTTCACACGCCTCCCCCCCCCCGCCCCCCCCCAGGCATATGGATTCCAAGATAACATGTTAACACATCCTGCAGATATCTTCATTATAGAATTTATATTAAAGGGAACACAACCAAGGCTTTATGCTAGAGTTATTGGTGTTGTAAGTATGCAATAGGTCACTAAATATTTGAGAATTGCTTTTAATCTATCCCTGTAGGTTTGTATGAACATCTCTTTCCAGCATGTTCAACTTTCTAAGTGATCTTTTAATATATGTGTAGGAAAAATATTTCAAGGAGAAATGGGTCTCAGTTGTAGAAGTTGCACTAGGTTAAGTGGGAGCCCAGAAGCTGTGGGTACAAGAAACCTATTGCTATTTGATGGTAAGTGACATCTTCCTCTGTCTCTGTCTCTTCCTGTAAGTGTAGTTCAGTGCTATGGACTGAGTTACTTCAGCATTCTGCCTATCTTTCCTTTAACTACTAGTATACACTCCATTATTGGGATATGAAAAAAAATGAAACCTTGGATTAGATCGATGGCTCAGTGGGTAAAAGCACTTGCTGAACAAGCCTGATGATATGAGTTTTATCCCTGAAATCTATATAAAAATCCAGAAGTGATGGTATATGTAGTAGTTTGAATGTAATTGGCCCCCATAATCTCACAGGGAGTGCTATTAGGAGGTATGACTTTTTGGAGTAGTTATGGCCTTGTTAGAGGAATTGTGTCACTGTCGGGGCGGCCTCTGAGGTTTCTTATGCTCAGGATATGGCCCAGTGTCCCAGTCAACGTCTTGTTGCCTGCAAGCCAAGATGTAGCCAACATCACGTCTACCTGCACACCACACTACCATACTCCTCACCATGATGATAATGGACTGAATCTCTGAAACTGTAATTGAGTCACCCCAATTAAATGAGTTCTTTATAAGACTTGGCTGTGGTCATGGTGTCTCTTCACAGCAATAGAAACCCTAACTAAGACAGTACACATTTGTAATCCCAATGGGAGATGGAAGGTTGAGTTGAGGAAATCAGCCGGAATCTTGGAAGTTTACAAACCAACCAGCCTGAAGTAGGCAGTGCAGACACACAAATAAGAGAGACTCTGCCTCAAAACAAGGTAGAAGGAGAGAATCAATTCCTGCAATGGGGTTCTCTCACCTACACCTGCATGCCATGAGATACACTGATGCACAACAAACACACACACACACACACACACACACACACACACAAATTTAGCCTTTCTCTATTGTTTTCTGTGTTAGGCACAAGAAATCCCTGACTTTAGTATTTCAAGGCAATTCAGATGCTTGGCAAGGTGGTACACATTTGTAACCATAGCACTCAGGAGACAGAGGAGGGGGATTGTGAATTTAAGGCAGGCTTGGGCTATATAGCATGTCCTGGGCCAAACTGGTCAGCTTAGCAAGACCTTGAATTAAGTAATTAATTCAGTCTATGCACTGCAGTATCTCTGCTGATTCAGTGGCTGTTCAGTTGCTGTTGAACCAAACCATTCATGTTGACAAAGGAATGAAGCACCAATGCATCCTTCCCCAAGAACTGAACTCAGACCAGCATCCTTTTTGCTCTCCCATCACCTATAAATTATATATGTTGAAAGAAAAGACCTATGTATTTTGTCAGTCCTTTCTCCAGATATAAGAAACAGAATTTCATTTTATGTTGGCTCTGATAATTTTAGAGGTGTCTGCCTAAGTTATTTGAGTTGAGAGGCAAAGTTAAGGTGACCGTGCCATACTTCATGATGGCATAATGAATAATGATGAGTTCTTACAACTCATTTAGCCATGGAGAGAGACAATTTAGCAACTGATTTGTTAGTGTGTGTTGTGTAGCTGTTGAAAGTATAGTAGCTTCTCCAAGTTGAAGATAAAACCATCAATAAGATGCTGAGGAGTGGTGGTGCACGCCTTTAATCCCAGCACTTGGGAGGCAGAAGCAGTCAAATCTCTGAGTTTGAGGCCAGCCTGGTCTATAGAGAAAGCTGAAGAAAAGCCAGGGCCACACCGTTTTAAAGAAAACAAAAACAAAACAAAAAGATAAATGGTTCTGTCTGTCCTTGGGGAGCATTGTGTCTGGTGAAAAGATGAGAATGTTAGGATCCTGCCTTCACTCCTGCACATGTGCAGCTCAGGGGTCTTGTGTCTTACATCATCATGGGGTACTGGTGACTACATACAACCTGCGTGGTCACAAAAACTGCGCCTTAAAAGCTGGATGCAGACCCCACCCTCTCTCTCTCTGCTTTCTCTCTCTCTGCTCTGCTTCCCCCCCCCCCAGCATCTTTCTCTCTCTCCAGGTGTGGCTCCCCTCTCCCCCCACTTTCCCTCCTAATAAAGCTCTGAATACTGATACTGGATTCTGTCATGACTGTGACCTTTCCACGCATTAACCAGCACTGCCACCAGTGCCATTTATCATCCTTTCAGAGAGAAGGCAAGCCCCTTCTCCTTTCCACCCCACTGTCATGCTCAGGAAAGGAAGACGACATAATTTATCAATGTAAATACACTCTTACAAGGAATGTGTTGTTACTATTGATGCCGTTTTTGTCAGCTACTCCTCTTAGCTGCTGTTCTTCTCCTGTCCTTTAGTACACAGACACAGTCAGTCACAGAAAGGGATATTTTCTGAGGGTGTTTGCCTTTATAAGCTTAAAAGAATCAATTTACTTTTTAATTATATTTTTAGAATTAAAAAAAATTAAATTTAAACATATTGTGATCACATTCTTCCCTTTCCCGAGGCCTTCCAGATCTTCCCCCCTCCCTATCCACCTCACTTTTTCAATTGATTTTTATAGTGAAACGATGCACAGAAGAAAAAAACACATGACATACTAGGCCACATTTAATAAATTTAATAAATTAAGAGGGAGTCTCACAAAACTCAGGAGAAGGTAACATACAGGAATCAAGAATAAGACAACACTTTGCAACCATTCACAAAAATTACCATTTGACAAAGGAGAAAAATTACAGGAAATAATATAAGGCAGTCTGTTGCACGTGTCTTAAACAGTATACATATATAATAGTACATCAAAATGATTTGACAGTAAATTCACCACGTTTACATTTGTCACATGGACTGTTTTAAAACTCTTATAAAAGTTTGTAGATTTAACACTGAACTGTAGGATTTATTTCCAAATGAATATATATGTTTCATACCAAACCGCATAGAACTTACGAATAGCACACAAGTTGAGAATAATTGCTGTGTTGGGTACTATTAAGTACTACTACTTGATGACATAAGAATTATTAACAAATGTGCTATAACCTATTATCCCTCAACTTATTGCTAGTGCTTTTGGAACTCCATGGGTTATACTTTATTTCTCTGTAAAACATGTGCTATGAGCTTGCCCTGATAGTTAAGAAAGAAATCAGATGTTTCCAATTTTCTCTAATACAATACTTCAGATCGAAATGTCTTTTATGGATTGCTGAAGGAGTTTTCTCCCGCGCTTTCTGTACCAGCTCCTCTGCCTTACATTGATACGGGTCAGTGGATTCATGCAACATACATGGCATACATGCACAGCACCATCTGTATGTGCAGAACTCATGCTCAATGCATGCTGTGTTTCTTCAGACTTTTTTTTTTTCATTTCAATAAGAAGTAGATCATCTCACTCAATTTCAGGTAATTGTTTTAACATGCAGTTCAACTGACCTAACAGGCAGGTAAACTTGACTTTCGTGTCATGTTTGGGCATGCTCAAGCAATTGACTGACATTTGGCAGTGTTGTAAATCAAATAGAGACTGTTTGAGTTTCCTCAAATACAGCCGCTCTCCCACTGCCCCTGTGGCAGACTGTTGAATTTAATCTATGCTGTGTGTTGAGAACACACTCTAGGAGTTTTTGAAGTTCAGATTCTGCCTTCAGCAATTTCAAAATCCTAAGAGGCACACTCCAAGGTGTACATGTAACTGTCAGGCATAAGATATAGCATCATGAATTCTTCATAAATTTATCCACAGTTGTGTGAAATGGACACACATGGAAACACAGTTACTGGGAACGTGCATACTCGGCACACAGCATAGACTTAATGATCTGACAAGCAAGGTTTAAAAACTTCTCGTGGTTTTCAGTTTCATTAAAATGGTACTTAATTCTTAGAGAGCAGCAGGCCCACGAATGAAACAATGGCCAACACTTATTGGAACACAACACTATATTTGAACAAGGATTTAACGTTTGAGGACATAATTGCAGTACAATGGAGAGCTTGCCACATTCACAAATTAGCTGCAGCCTTTTCCTGCACTAGAGAGTTTGGAAGGATCTGAAAATGAGATAAATTTTGTTTAAAATCCAAATGGAAACTCTGTATTTCTTTTCTTCCCAGAGTTCAATAAAAGCATCTTTTTCAATTAATTTTTTCACATTCTAAGGGCCTAATTCAGTAGTCCTTAATCAAGTAAAACTTCTAAGGTCATGGTTATTTACCCTTCTCATACTAGTTTTACTTAAAAATGGACTGCCAGATTGGGTCCTATAGATAGAGGTACCATAATTAAGAAAATATTTTAGTAAGGCTCAAAATGCAAATTTCACTTTGTGTGTAGCACACGAATTTCCAGAATTCTGAGATCAAAATCCAATTGATGTTGAATCCTGGATTGGGAATTAACTCTGAGATTTCATTTCCCAGTTTAGTCGTGGAATTAGGTATTTACTAAGGACCAGAATGAAAACACTAATTCCAGTTTGCTTATCATAATAATCAGAATTTGAACATTGTCTTTAAGAAGTGAAAAAGCTGTTTGGTGTGTATATCTCTTTAGCATCCTTCCACTTCTGTAGTCCTGGTTAACCAGCTGCTATGTTAAAACATCACTATGTTTGGGGACAGACATTGCAGCAAAAAACTGACACAATATTCTGACAATGTCAAATTGTACCCCGATGTGTAACAAGGAAGTTCAGTTCTGTCTCTGAGTCACTGATGGATATTATTCACAATGGGCAGAACCTATCTTACTGTGTTTATGTGTGTAGATGAGCAGAGTGAGAATTTTAAGCACATATTTACTGTTAACCTGGAAAAGATGCCACTGAATCTGTCAATTTAGGTGTGGTTTGAGATATCACCACAGTCATGTGCATCATTCTGGTCTCCTGCAAATGCCACCTGAGATGAACATCAACATTTCCACATTCACAAAAGAAACAAAGATAGGAAGGAAGAAAGCAAAGAAGGAGCAAGGAAGGAAGGGAATAAGGAAGGATGGGAGAGAGAAACACAAACACTATTATTCACCAAGGAATCAAAATAACTTAGTCTCCATCTATCATAAACAGTAAATATAGAACCCCAAATCTCACTGTTAACGCATGATTGTAAAGTACAGGTTTGCAAAGCTGTTTATCAAAACACTGTTTTGTCACACAGCAGTATTTACATTAGTTATGATCCTTAGGAAAATCAAGGGGGAAAACTTTCCTACAAGAGCTTTCCTGTAGGAAGGCTGTGCTGCTTGCTCTTGCTTACACACTGCTAATCCTCTCGCTGACCACACTGGAGGGATTGACTGGCAGCTCTAAATTCTCCACCTGCATCTCTATGCCAGGCTCAGTGTCATTAGCTTTCCTAGCCACACGTTCATTGGTATGCCGATAAATGTTAACATTGAGCTCCCTCCCAGACAAAGCAGTGGCAGCAACCCTAGGAATCTGTCTGACAGGAGGCTTTTTGTCTGGCTTATAATCGCAGCGCAAATATTTAGAGAAAGCCCTTCGGTACACTTTGTTGAAGAGAGTGTACACCAGAGGATTGATGCCCGAACACACATAGCCAATCCACACAAACACATTGAGAAGCTTCTCCATCAGCTTTTGGTTACAGGCCTTCCCACAAAGAACAGACAGGATATTAGTGATGAAAAACGGGCACCACATGACCAGAAAGACAAAGAATACAATGCCAAGGACTTTGGAAGCTTTCTTCTCATTGTTGATAGCTTGCATGGTGCCTCTAGGACGCTTTCCTTTCTTCTTCCGAGGCGGCGGCTTCTGATCTGGATTGGGGTTGAGAGAGTTCTCTTCATCACCAGCATTCCTCTTGCAGCAGCACTTCAGAAAGTTCAGGCTGATTTCAGGCATGTCCTCCTCAGTGTGGCCTCGAAGTAACATCAGAGTTTGACGGCGTAGGACGTAGATCGTTAAGAAGTAGGTGATCACCATAATCGTCAACGGGATGAAGAATGCCACGAAGGACCCGATGAGAACGAAGTTCGGGTCGTTGAGCACGCACGTGGTGTTATTCACGAACACTTTGCTTTCGTCCCTCAGTCCAATCACAGGGATAGGAACTGAAACACCTAGGGGAACAAAAAGGTGGGAAGTCATTACAGCATATGCAGTGATCGAGCAGGTTTGCACAGTAGCACAGTCAATTCATCAGCATTTTACCAAAAGGCATTTAGACTTGATGTTTGTTGAAAGCTATTCATGGCATGCCAGGCTGCTCATGGAACATATTGGTGCAGTTTATAATGATGGCTTTCTGTCATTTGCTGTAACAGAGTAGAATCTCCACATTTGAGACAAGCTATTGGAGATACGTTTATGTCTAGGAGTGGATGACTCCATTTCGTTCTATTTGGAGGCCCTAGAACTGTCCTGGCTTGTGGAAAGTGCTCAATAAATATTTGTTAAGCCAAGGAGTAGCTTCACATTTGTCCTGTGTAATATCATTAAGTTCAGTCATTCATTTTTTAGTATACTGTTACTCAAGTGCAACAGCAATGATATGTACACCGTCTACAATAGCCTGGGGGGGGGGTGACTGGATTGTGTTTCACCATTATGCAAAACTAACCTGTGAGCAGAAGTAACTGATTTTTTTTTCTTTTTGGCAAGGTCATGTGTGTGTGTGTGTGTGTGTGTGTGTGTGTGTGTGTGTGTGTATGTATGTGTGTGTGTTTGAGCATCAGCAATATGGTTTCAAGGTCAAGAAACAGTATGAGGCTGAGGATAAATCTTCAAGGTATTACGGGGGCTACGGGTGGGGATGAGGGAAGAAAGGGAAAGGGGATGGTGGGAGGTAAGGAGTAAGGAAAGGAGGAAGGGAAAGAGATGGGGTGGAGAGGGCAATAGAGATTCAGAGAGAGAGAGAGAGACAGACAGAGAGGCAGATTTTTTATTCATACAGGTATTGACAATTAGCCAGGAAAATAAACTGGATTCCTGACAGGATATCAGCAGAAAGGAAGGGAGCAGACAGTGATCTTATGCTGAAACCTTCTGGGAACTTTCAGAACTCACTATGGTAGACCATAAAGGTATTCTCCCCTCAACACATAGGTGCAATTTGCCAAAGGAATTTTCATATTCATCGGTCCTTTCTGCATCCTCAAGAAGTTAAAGTCTTGACAAACTCAAACGTGTCTGTGAGATTCTATCATAGGCTAGTGGAACTATGAGCTCCTGGATGTCCACATTTTGAAATGGAAGAGAAAGTCGAAGTGTACCCTCAAAGACAGTAGCTAAGCAGTCACCACATAAGGAACTATGAGGAACTTAATATCTTAAGGCCATACTAGTTGATATAAGTAGTCCTTGTCAACTGCAATGTATTAGACTGAAAGATCAAAAAGGAAAAAAATAGATAATATTGATTGGTATTTAATCTCTGGGAAGATAAAAAGGGGAGTGTTTGGAAAATGATTGTTAAGTATTTTCTCCAGACATTGAATTTCTGGTATGTGCGAGGAGTCCCTAGAAGTTTGAGACCTAGATATGCATGTATAGAAGTAGAGAAGGGCTTAGAAATTTGGAGACACCTTTCAAACTGTGCTTTTTGAAGCAAAAATTTGGACTTGAGTAGAATCACTCAGAACTTTGCTATGGTCCCTGGGAATACAGCCATTTCATGAGAAATATCTGGAAGAAAATTGGTACATCTTCCTAGGACCCTTTAGCAAGAGCATCAGAGGGCGCAAGTAAAGCAGTCCATCTCCAGTGCCTGCCTCCTCTGTTCCCCAGAACTTCGGGAATGAGATTCCGAGGCTGGTGACTCCTCTAAGAAGTTTGTCATCCTTCTATAGGCATGGGTTCGAAGGTAGATGTACCTGGATATGAAGGTCCAACTTTCCACTGAAAACGCTCCTGTAATCTTTGAGACCTTCTGAGAGACATCTGAAGTCCCTAGGGAAGGCGTCTTACAGTGGCTGTAAGACTGGTGTACATTGATGTCATTCAGAGCCCCGCTCTGGAGTATTGTGAATTTACATCTGGTAATAGATTTTTTTTTTTATCTTCCTAAGGAATCTAAGGAAAGCCTTGTTGTCAAGAGACAATAGGGGACGGGTGCAAGGACCACTATTATATATTTGAGTATAGGTATGCATGCATGTGAGCATGCCATAGAATGCCTATAGAGTTAAGACAGCAATTTTCACGAGTTGTTTTTCCCTTTTCAGAACTGAACTTGGGTCATCAGGCTTAGAGAAAGGGGCGTTTACTTCCTGAGTCATCTCAGTGGGACCAATTTTACACCTGCCATTCTTTTGTATAGTTTTATGTGCATTGAGGAAAGGGTAAATCTGATAGCTGTCTTTTATTTCATCCATTCTCTGTGTCACATGCTGAGCCATGTGTATTATGGATAACAGAGATGAAAAATGTTTTATCTTAATTTGGTTAAAACCCTCTACAATAGATATAATTTGGTCAAGTAGTTTAACCTATTTACTAAATCTGTACAATCATAAATTTTGTTTCTGGAAGCCATGAATTCAGTCAACAAACAAGAGGACTTTCACTTTTGAAAACACCATATGTACATTATCCATAATGATAACAATCATAGTAACAGCATTAATAACAATATATCACGCACAGACTATTTTATTTAATATTTTAAAAACTTAAAAAATAGTATCAGCAGTTCTCAAAGTGTGCTTCAAGGACCCAGAGTTTCTGAGACTTTTATAATTCTTTTGTGGGTATAGTTTTCATTTTCCAACTTTTATTATATTTTGGGAGTTTCATGGACATGAACTCATGTAACTCAGCCTGGCCTTGAACTTCTGATTTCCCCACCTCCACCTATTGAGTGCTCGGATTACAGGCTTCCTTTTTCATCTTTCTGTCTTTGAAACATCATAGTTCATTGATTGCTTGTCTGTATTTAGGGATTTAGGTCTTGTATAAATAGAAATTTAAAAATTCAAACCTGCAAAACAATGTTTTTATTTCTGAAAAAATTTAAATTGTATCAACTGTCATAAAAATTTGTAACATGTTACTATTAAGCAGGCTTAGTTTATTATCATTATTTAAAGGAAAATAATTCATTAGGTCTTTTTAAACTTTTAATGTCCAATATCACAAACATTAATATTTATACTATTGATATAATGTATAATCCACATAAATAAAAGTCCTTGAGTGTGGTGATATATTGTATACCCTAATAAAATTTGCCTAAAAATCAGAGAACAGGACAAGCCACTAGATTAAACATAGAGGCCAGGCAGTTGTGGCACACACCTTTAATCCCAGTACTGGGAAGCACACACGCCTTTAATCAATATATCATGATACTTGGGAGTCCTTAAGTATTTTAAAATGTATTAAGGGTTCTTAAACCAAAAACTTTGAGAACACCTGTTTTGTGTTTGTAGATAAGTTATTTAGCAGATATGCAAAGTCTTATCAATTTCAATTCAAGCAATGGTAATGAATGTGTTATTATACCATTAAGCATAAATAACAGTACTACTACCAATAATATACCTTAAATGCATTAATTTATTTTCATAAACATTCAGAAAGGCATTTATTATTTGATCAAGCTAACTTCAGAAAAGTTAAATTTAGCAAATATGTACTCCTTGATTTTTTTACATCCTTGATTTGATCAAGTAAGAAGGGTAGAAATGAACTGCTTTTAGCATCATATATCAATAATAATTTCAAAGACAAAAACTACTTTTACCTAGTGTTTCATATGTTACTACATGATTCAATTATTTGAAAATTTTCCATTAGTTCATATATTATTTAATTCAATACAGACAATAAAAAACACAAATAATTATAAGGGGAATTAACTTAATTTAATGTTTCTGAAGTTAACTTTGGTAAGGCTGTGTCATATTAGGATATTAGAAACAGTTAAAACAAGTTATAATTGAGTAATGCTATAAATTGCAGGTGTTATTTCAACTAATAAATGGTCAAATATTATGCATGCATTATCTCATCAATTTTTGCAAACTTTGAAAAATAGTTTTTAACAGTAATTAATTACTAATATTATTTAAAGATAAAAATGAATCTTTAATAAGCATATAAAATCTAACTTAATAATATAGAAACATGGAATTCAGTAATATATATTTCAAGTTTTTTGAAAATATTAAACATTAATACTATGTATATTTTATTAAAAATACAATCTGTTACTACAACTTAATTATTAATGTTATTTAAAAATAAAATGAATCTTCAATAAGCATGTAAAACATAACAACATTATTATTATAGAAACAGCTATTACTGCTGCCATTATTACTCTCACTCATTAAAGACCATCATTAATAAATTAACTATGTTTACTGATTCTCGTGCTGTATTTGCATGCATTAGCTCATTCTAATTTAATAAAACTCATTATTAAAATTATTTTACTGCAAATGTAAGCCTGAGTATTACTGACTCTTACACTTGCTTGACATTACAAACTCTGTCTACATGCATTATCTTATTCTGTTCTCATATAAGACTCATTAAATTAAATTAAATTATTTTATTCAAAAAAAGTAAATCTAGAGTGGTCTATGTATAAATGCATTTATATTAATTCCTAAAACCTTGAATTCAAGCAACACAGATCAGTGCTTTTCAAACCATCAGATAATATCATTTGCCAATGATACTAAAGGGGACATTTGTTTTTTTAAATCATTTTTGGATTTATAAGTGATAGTGTATTATAATCATTGCTGAGTAGACAACAGTTGTCAAATTGTTCTCCTATTTAGCAACCCTGGTTTGAGAAACTTCAGTAGACACCAGTAGCAGTATTTATAAAATGAATACAGTAGAGCAGCATAGCAATACTATGGGAAAAAACAAAAAAAATATGCCACAAGAGTCACAAATAGTTCTAGAGTTGCAAACATCTTCTTTGCCTTTAAAACTAAGTTCATTGTTGCTTAGAGAGAAAGCAGTCATAACAGAATAATAAAGAGATTATCAAGATATAGGTAATAAATGACTGGTGAATGGTGGCATGAAAAGGACAAATGGATACATTTCCTAGGATAGCTTCCCCAACAATATGAAACTATGGACTAGAGAAATTGCTGTGGATCTTTGGGGATGCCTCTGATATATCTACTTTCAAGTATTATGTAATGCAGAGAGGGTATTTTTCAAGGACATCTAGGTGGACAAGGCTGACATGACTAATCCCTTGCCTCCTGGTGTGAGTCCCTTGAACACCATAGTTACCAGCATGTGATGAAAGACTATTATTAGGAACCAAAGCAGAAGTGGATCTCTCGGATCTCTCTCTCTCTCTCTCTCTCTCTCTCTCTCTCTCTCTCTCTGTGTGTGTGTGTGTGTGTGTGTGTGTGTGTGTGTAACACTGGGAGGAGAGGAGGGAGAGAAAACTGGGGTCAGGTTATAATACATGAGAGAAGAAAAAAATAAGTAAAAATGAACAAAAAAGAAGAATATAGAAAAACAGGCCTGCTTCAATTTTCAGATGACAAATTGTTACTAACATTTGGAGAGGGGGCATTTTGTATGCGTGAGGACTAATTTAATTCTGGTGTTGGTGGCATGGGAACTTCAAGGAACCCACACTCAACTTGTAACCTCAAGGATTTTTAACTTTGAATCAAGAAAGAAGACAGGCATATATGTATGTGTATATGAATAGGTATATATGTGTACATATGTATTTATAGGGCAGTGACTGCTAGTATAGTGCCAAGAGTTCCTCATATCATGTTGAGGAAATGTGATCTAAAAGAAGACAGTAAGACAGATATCATGAGGAGACTGAGCTTGCAAGAGGAACGCCTGGGGAACAGAAAGTACACTTGGCCAGAAATGTCTGTGGAAGTGGGAGAAGGAGGTTCTGGTATTAAGTACAGTATGGCTGGTAGCATGGGGAGAAGAAATTTTCAGGAACTCTCTTCGATGGCCGCATTATACCATAAACTAATGTAGCTTGAGGAAAGTTACTATTGATGGATGATAAAGAGCTTAGCCATAGAAGGTAAGCATAGTGGGGTTAAGAGAACTCACAAACAGAGAACAACAACCATTACAAAGGTCCCTAAGCAGGCAAAGAGATACAATTAGAAAAAAAAAATGACAAAAGGGCAGAGTGATTTTCTTTCCTATGGGAACTGTTGGAATAGGTGACAGTAATTGTCGGGGCTGTACAGAAAGCCAGAAAGTGACAGAAAGGAGAAAGAAGTGGCAAAATTCACTGAATTGTTGACTGGATTGACAAAATGGTTGACATAGATGTTTCTTGATTCCATTCAGCAACTAGAAATCAAATGAGTTTTTCTTAGAAATAAGGTGATAGTTGGGCACTCATATGCTACGAAGAAAATATCCACGAGAATAAATATAAAGAGGTTGGGGAAAAAAAGACAAGAGAACCTAGGAAAAGATGCACACTTAGGTCCCGGGAGGAAAATAAAGCCTCAGAAAGATGGTGGCCTCAGTTCTCTAATAAACACACAGAAGAGAGATGATTATATAAGGGGAAACAGAAATCTAAATGAAAGAAGAAATGGGGGTTAAAGGTCAGGGATGAGTTGCTGAGATCTTTAGAAAGTTCCATTGTAAATACAAAGTGACTCTGACTCTCAGGAAGTGCCACTAGACTAGAAAAGTGGTTCTCAACCTGTGGGTCGCAGCCCTGCTGGGATAATCTTTTTGTGTTTTGTGTGAAGAAGATGTGTCTCTGTTTTACCTCAGCTGCCTAAGGCACCTTCTGTTTGGTTTAATAAAGAGCTGAACAGTCAATAGCTAGGCAGAAAAGGATAGGCTAAACTTCTGGGCAGAGATAGGAACTCTGGAAAGAATCTGGCTTGAGGGACTCAACAGTGAGACATGGAGGAAGTCAGACATACAGTATGGAGAAGTGGTAACTAGCCATATGGCAGAATGTACATTAATATAAACAAGTTAATTTAAGTTAGAAGAGCTAGCTGGAAACAAGCATAAGCCAAGGCCAAGCTTTCATACTTAATAATAAGTCTCTGTGTCATTATTCCAGAGCTGGTGGTCCAAAGAAAATCAGACTATACAACTCCATTTGGTAAACCTCTATCATAAAACAAATATTTACGTTGTGATTCATAACAGTAGAAAAATTACAGTTATGGAGTAGCAACAAAAATAATTTTAGGATTAGTGGTCCCCACAACATGAGGAACCGCATTAAAGGGTCCCATCATTAGGGAGGTTAAGGACCACTGTACTAAAGGAGAGGGAAGCAGGGGTAAGTGCAGGCTTCCATCCAGCGCAGTAGGGCAGGTGGCTCACGATCTACTGTGAGAACATGGGGGAAGGACTCATTTGCCTTGTGGTAAGTTAGTGGTGCTCGCAGGGGATCAACATGAAATCTTCTTGACTATTTGTGTTCAAAGTTCTGGAGATAGATGCAGGTTAGCCACATAATTTTTCTTAAAAGGGGAAATTACAAAGTCATGACTTTTAGGGGGAATAGTGGTAACAAAAAAGGAACCTGGAAAGTCTGAGGTAAAGGTTTGAACCTTTTCTTCTGATTGTGTACTTCTTTTTAAGAATAGGGTTCCTCAATGGAAACAAAATGATATATAAGAGATCTCAAAGGAGCCAAACTACAGTTGGCTCCTTGTTTAATATTCTGCTGTCAAAATATGAATGGTAATCTTAGAAAGAGTAACACACGTATTCTTTGTGTGGTTCGGGTAAATGAACGTAGGGCCTTGCACAGGCAAGAGCCACCTTCCCAGCTCTCTTTTTGCATTTTGTATTTCAAGACAGTCTCACTAAATTGTTCAGGGTGGCCTTGAATTTGCTCTGTTACACAAGCAAACCTTAAATTTGTGATCCCCCTGCCTCAGTGCCTCCCGCGTGCCTGCGATTAACAGACCTGTGCCAGCAGTCCTGGTTTTGTGCATGAGTTTTAATTAGCACAGCAAGTAACAAAGTCCAGTGAAATTTTGAAATAGTGATGAGCATCTATCATATGACACTGTTTCTGCCACAACTCAAGGTTATTTGAAAATATGTGCAGTACATGTCGGTGATATAATTCAAACATCCAAATTATTTTTGTGCTGTCTTGCATATATTTATAGCTAAGTCAATGGAGTCTCAAATTTCATTTATTGGTTAGATAAAATGTTTTTTCACAATCAAAATTAAAACAAATTTCATGTTATAGTAGGTAGTATTAAAATCAGCTTTAGAGTCATAACAAACAATTACAGAACCCTTTTTAAAAACCATGGTAGTATAACACAAAACAAATTCAGTAGTATTTTTGGAGGGTCTTTTGGTGTTATTGTTGTTTTGTTTTGTTTTTGTCACACAGTGCCTTTAACATTTTTTTAACCTCACAGATCTTTCATTATATTTTGTGGTTTCTGATTTTATTTATTTTTATGGGTTTTCTGTGTGTATCTCAGTGTCTGTTTGTGTGTGTTTTGTGTTTCTTGTGCTTTTTCTTTTTCTCTTTTTTCCTTTTTTTGGTCTGTTTCTGGTTTGTTTGTTTGTTTTTATCTTCTTATTAGATGGCTGTTTGTATTATAGTGAGAGAAAGAAAGAATGTGGATTTGAGCGGGTGGGAAAGTAGAGAGGATCTTGGAGAACCTACAGGAAAGGAAACTATAATCGGAATATGTTATATGAAAAAAATCTATTTTCAATTGAAAAATAAAAATATAAAAATAAAAAAAGAGCATTTTATATTAGTGGTTGAGAAACTTATAGAAAATACATACTCCTACTAATAACATTCAGAAACTCAGAGCAAATTTTTGAGCAACAATAACAAAGCATTTGTAGGTACTTGAAACTGAACAAGCAGTAAGAAGAAACTCTACGGAACCCAGGCATTCCACTCAAAGTTGGGAATCATGGCAACTGAATCTCCACGTCTATGTCCTTTCCCTGAGGGCCTTCTCTAGAACTGGAAAAGTTGCTTTTTAACTGAACTTCGAGTGGGAATAAAGACATTAGGACTGCCAGAAGAACTAGGATGGAGGTGGTATAAGGAAAGCAAAGCTGCAACTCACTGTTATTAAAACAACACAGACCATCCAAGGCTTCTGCAATAGCATTTTTACAAGGTTACTAGAGATACAAAGAAATGGAGGAATATACCAAAGGTGATATTAAGTCACCAGAAACAGAGCAACAGATAAACCTGAGTGTTACAATGAACAGAGAAGAACTTTATCATAAATACGTTAAATAATCCCCCAGAAATGATAACTGTAGTAGTAGCTGTAGAAATTGAAATTTCAGAATGGGTGTAAAAATGAAAGAAAATCTCGCAACTGTAAAATACACTCCTTGAAAGACTGGATGGGAATACCCGTAAAAGCAGTAGCTGTTGAATTTGAAAGTCAATGTAAATCATCTAAGCTTAAGCACAATGAAAACATTGTTGTAGCTTGGTGGTGGTAGGGGTGCATGCCTTTAATCCCAGAATTTGGGAGGCAGTCCTGGGCAGATCTTTGTGAGTTTGAAGCCAGCCTGGTCTGGTTACACAGAGAAACTCTGTCTTGAAAAACCAAAACACACACACACACACACACACACACACACACACACACACACACACACAAACAAACAAACAAAAAACTAAACCAAATCAAAACAAATCAAAAAACATCATTGAAAAAATTTGGATCTATGTTTGTAGCCTTGACAAAGTTCCTAGATTTCAACTTGCCATCGTATCAAAAGCTTCTTGAAGTTTGAGACAACTCTTTTTAGGAATAGAATGGCTTTAAGGAAAACACATAGACCTATGCTTATGTTTCTACTTGGGTATAATGTCTTGATCATGGGACAGGATTAGTTATCCTGCTGAACGAGGAAGGCAGAGGGCAGAAATGTGCATTGCAAATTGCTCTTTTTCCTGGACAAACAGTAGAAGAGGTAGACTGCAGAGTGGGAGAGAGGCATATATCCATATATGATCCCTTCAAATACCTGCTTGAGGACTAGGTTGCTCATATACAAGTGATACTCCTTAAGACCTCACAGAGGAAAAAATAAAAGACCTCATGGAGAGTGGCAGCTATCAAGATAACAACAGAAAAAAAGGCAAAAGGTGGCATAGTTCTAGTTGAAGTCTATCCCAGTCAGAATGATGAAATATCAGTGCTACCTTGCTAGCACTGAAGGTTGCTAACATAAGGGGGGAAACGCTCAGTAGTGATCCAGACTTTACTGTAATGTAGCCTGAAATGAAACCTCAGCATGAGCAAGGAGACCAGTTAGAAAAATGAACAGCATGCCAGTCTAAAATGTAACACCCTGGAACTGAAAACAATGCATTCTAGACTCTTGGTGATGCCTTACTAGAAATAGAATCTTAATATAACAAGCTTGATTCCCATTGCCCTACAAAGATGTATAATGATATAAAGTCAAATGAATGGAAAATTTAAACCTCTGAATGAAAAGTAAGATGGACTAACTTAAAATGATTGTTAGAGATGAGGGAAAAGGGGGAACCTGAACTTGTGGACAGGACCATGAAAGATTTTGAATAATGAAAAAATGAAAACTAGATTAGAGAAACCAATAGAATTTCAGTAACTGTTGTCAGACATGCAAATGTTTTAGAACATGAGAAGAAAGAATGGGGCATGAAAATCCTGGAGGAAATAAAGGCAACTACTGGCTCAATTTGATGAAAAAGTATGCATCTCTAGGAATTTGTAGCTCAGCAAACATTTAGTAGGACAAATTCAAAAGAAATAGGACGAAATACCATGGGGAATTATTTAAGAATATAAATTTAAAAATCTAAAAGGTAACCGGTGGAAACAATGACAGATCTCAGAGAGGATTAACGCTGGACACTTTACATCAAAATCCAGGAAGATGGAAAATAACATAAGGATCTCTCAGGAGAACTGAGGAAAAACCTCACCTAAGGAACCTACATCTGTCAAGTCATAGTTTTATCAAAAAATGGATATAACTTTCATAAATGAAAGTAAGATTAAGACTTATTTTCTTCCCAGATCAACTAAGCGGAAATTGCTCATGGACATTCATTAAATTGCTAAAGGAACTGCTTAAGGCTGATGGAATTGCTATCAGGAAGAAATTCAACTCAAATAAAGGCAAGAAGAATGCCAGACTCATAAGCATATCTAGCAGACCATTTGTTTTATCCTCATTTATTAATGAAGCTGTGAAGTACAAATAATTTGAAATTGTATCTATAACATATAGAAATAGCACATATGACAATATGAAACTAAGTTTTTAAATTTTTTCACTTTTGAAGTCTGGAGTGGGAAAACAATGCCTTATTAAAACCAGAGTGACTGAGATAAGAAAGTGTACAGTGATTCTCTAGAACAACTGCAAGTAATAACACACAGAAGCTAAGAGTTCAATACAAGTACTGAAATGCAATGCTATTTTTTTCCTATATAGAAGAGAAGGTAGCCCCCCCCAAAAAAAGAAGAGTCCTGGAACAAAAACAAGAGAAACATAGAAAACAAAGATCAAGATGTAAAGGTTCAATCAAGTCATAAACAATTATACCACAGTTACCAAAATTATAATTAATTTGTGCATAAATAGTACAGATTCAAGGTAGAATTTTCAGAATAGGGTAAGAAAATAAGACTATTAGCTGTATTAAAAAGATAAACTTTAAATATACTGAAGACATATGTAAGTAGAAAATTAAAAATGGTGGACAATATTGTATAGATAATCAGTATAAATGGTAATATGAAAGATTATCTCAAGAGAAGGCATATTACCAGCAATGAATGTGTTCAAAATAATGAATATGTTCAACAATGGTACACATCAATCTTAAATATATTTCTCCATAATAAGAGGACCTCAAAATGCCTGAAAGGAAATGTAGCAGAATGAAAGGATGCAATCAAGAAACCAACATAACTAAAAGTTATGACTATAACTGACAACCTTAGCACTCTTCAACCAGTACATATTAGTAAAATAAAGATAATATGAGAAATAGGAACACCTTACCTAGTTTGATATAAGAGATGTTTAGAGACATATATCAAAACACAGTTTTTTATTAATAATCACATGATCAGCAAGATAAATCATCTACTGGGACATAGAATTTACATGCTTATTGGCAGTAGCAGAAGTCAATTAGAAATCGATGGTAAATGAGATACAGATAATTACACCCTATCCTCCTTAAGGCAGTGGAAAAATTGTTGCCATCTTAAAACCTCAAAGTCAAGAAAAGAAGACGTGAAATTGGAAAGACAGTTTGGACAAATAAATCAAAGACATTTAAAGTTTGTGGTAATAGCAAAAAGTAGGTTCAGAGAGAGTTTTAACTGTGAATGCTTGTATCAGAAAAGAAGTAGTTAAATCAATAATCTGTTTCTGTGGTTAAAAGCTTAAAAAGAGTAAAAACTGACATACCAAATAAAGGCTACAACAAAACAGCAGCAAATCAAAGGGAAGGAAATCACACAACTCTTGAGATAATTTTTATAAGTCAGAAATTTGTTATTTATTCGTTTTTTTATGCTAATGATGAGTCTGTATTAGATGCAAGGAGGAAAAATAAGAGGACCAGAGAGAACAAGTTGTCAAATGTGAAGAGCAACAGTCCTGCACTACCTACCGTCTACGGATAATAGCACAGAAAGGTAATTACTCTGATGTAGTGTGATCAGCTGTATGCTCTACTGTTTCCTATACAGTGCAAAATAATCATTCAATAATTAATCATTTATACTCCAAAGCTCATTCATATCCCCACATACAATAGGGGTAATATGCACTTTTTATATACCTCAATGCTTTGTCTCTCAAGCTATCTAGCCTCTCTTTGTGAGATCAACAGATACTGGATTATATACTTGTGCTCAATAGGTTGCTGATGCTCATTTTAAAGTTTATCTGCATTATTGAAATTTAACTTGTAAAACATTAAAAAGCACACAGATTTCAAATATATGTTTGAAATAGATATATTTCCAAATTTATAAATATGTTCAAATCAATGTGTATTTCTAAACACTACATGTGCTCAGAGGAAATTCTAAGACATGATACAAAGAAGGATCAAGAAACCAAGAAAACTGAGCGGAAGTATCAGTTGCCCCACAGTGTGAGGAGAACAGATTTTTCAATTAGAGCACTGATCATTAACTGCCTCCCAGAAGGGAAAAACAATAATCCTCTCAAAATGAAACCAATTCTAGAATATTACAGTAGGTAACAATACCCAATTCTTCACGTAAAGTTATTCAATTGAAAAAAAAGCAGAAAATGGAATTTATAAGCACTAAAAATAGAAAGTTAATGTAAATAGATTAGGACCGATCACAGGGCTTGACTTAAAAATCTCAATGTACTACTTTAATATGAATGAAACTAAAGCAGTATCATTTGAAAGACAGCAAGATCAGGCCCTCTGAATGGGTGAGATAGTCAATTGGCTTGATCTGTTTGGGAGGCATCCAGGCAGTGGGACCGGGTCCTGTGCTCATTGCATGAGTTGGCTGTTTGAAACCTGGGGCCTATGCAGGGTCGCTTGGCTCGGCCTGGGAGGAGGGGACTGGATCTACCTGGACTGAGTCTACCAGGTTGATCTCAGTCTGCGGGGAAGGCTTTGCCCTGGAGGAGATGGGAATGGGGGGCGGGATGGGGGGGGAAGGTGAGGGGGATGGAAGGGGGGAGAACAAGGGAATCCGTGGCTGATATGTAGAACTGAATTAATTGTATTACAAAATAAAAATTAAAAAAAAAGAAAGACAGCAAGTTAATAGAAGAGAAACTATAAAAAGAACAAGTAGAAATTTTGGTGTTTATAATATTCAAAACAATTCAAAAAAACCACTTCATGATCAAATTGAAAATTTCAGAGGCCTGGAACATCAATGATTAGGGAGTGACATCATGAAAACAAAAAAGAATAAAGGCTGAGATATATAAAATAATATTCAATGGAGCAACTTGTGTTCCTGGAGGGTCAGAGAGGGAAAGGAGCAACAAGCATATTTGAGAAAATGGAGGTTAATAATTTCACAAATTGCTGAAAAAATATCTCAGCCTAGATTTCTCTAAAGTGCAATGAACTCCAAACACAAAAGACAAACTGTCACACCAGGACAAATAGTTTTCTGATTTAAAAATATAAAATAGAGTGTATATGAATTGTCTGGCATACTTGAGGTCTTAGATTAAGCCTCAAAACTGCAAAGATATATTTTAAAGATGATGCAATAAAAATTTGAAATTATTAGTAAGAAAAGGCATATTGCATGAAGAGAAAAAATATGATTATTTGCTCACATCACCAGAAAATATGAAGTCACCAAGACACCCAAATCCAAAAAGTGGACAGAAAATAAATGGTTGATCAACAGATCTATTTTCTGTGAAACAATTTCTCAAAATTGAAGGTGAGATGCAAACATCTTTATTAAATAGAAACAGAAATATTGGTAGATTTTAGTATGAGAAAAATGCTTCAATGAAGTCTCTGAGGACACAAAGAAAAGATATGAGCAAGAAACAGTGAAGAATACATAAATATGTGAATATAAGATTAAATGTGATATAGCAGCTGGGCTAGGTGGTATGTGTCTAGAATCTCAATGCTCAGGGAGCAGACTCAGGGGAAACACCACAAATTCAAAGTAAGACTGGTCTACATACTGAATTTCAGCCTAGCCAGGGATATACAGGAAGACCCTCCGTGTGTGTGTGTGTGTGTGTGTGTGTGTGTGTGTGTGTGTGTGTGTGTCTGCCTGCCTGTCTGCCTGTCTGAGTCTGCATGTACACATTACACTAAATGTTGGGGATGATTAAAGTGACTCCACTCTTACAAATTTAGTTATTTCTGAGTGGGAAATAACTAATGATTGAGATCAATTAAGGAGGCACACTTTGTTTTCTATCTTAACAATTTAAATGAAGGGGGTGTATCTAAAGGACAATGCCAGCGTTTACTGACCTTGGTGTGGTAGTACCAGGTGGCAGATGCAGGTAGATCTCTGTGAGTTTGGGCCTAGCCTCTTCTACATAACAGTAAGAATCTAGATAATAATAATAATAATAACAGGATGAAGAGGAAGATATGAAGAAGGAGGAGGAGAAGGAGGAGAAGGAGAAGAATGAAAGCAGGAAGAGGAAGGAGAAGAAGGAAGAAGGAGGAGGAGGAGGAGGAGGAGGAGGAGGAGGAGGAGGAGGAGGAGGAGGAGGTGGTGGTTATTGGGGGAAAAACAGAATGGAAGTGACTTCTATAAAAATAGTACAGTTAGACTTCCAAATTTTTCACTCTCAGTTAATGCAACAGAAAACCTGGAGGAAAATAGAATTAGCACTCTAGGATTGTGGAAAGTAATCAAAGAGTAGCAACAGAGGAAATATTGATTCAAGAAAAATGTCTTGCTATTGTCAAGAATCAAAGCTTTCACCATCTCTGCTACCCACATCAGTGGCAGCCTTGAATAACAGCTTTTGGTCTTGATACAATGGTAGAAAAATGGAGCAGATCTTTCAAATCCAGGAACTCAAATATATAGCTATTTGTCATGTCTGGTGTTGTTCCGGAAGACCAACTAAAGGCTTTTCTTTGTTGGATAGGCCTAGGAGTTTAACCAGTTCTAAAAGGCTCTCTCTGAGGGACAGTTCTGGAAAACATTTCTGGCAATTGTTCTAACGATTCGGCTGCCTAAGGCAATAGCTAACAATTGCATGTGGATGGAACAAGCAGAAAGAGGGGAGAAGCTGAAGAATAACTATGTTCATAAGGATGTCTGAAACTCCAACATAGTTCTCATAATTTAGATTTCTCTAAGTATGCAACCATTCCTAAGGCTGTAATTTGCAAAGATCCCATGTGGCCCTAAGCTCTCAGTTCTGGCTGACGCTGAGGCCCTATGCAAGCAGGCTGGAAAGTGCACAGGAGATCTGTAACTCCCTAGCTGATTGCTGGCGATGTGTCCCAACAATAACACAGAATCTGGCAAGGGCATGGATTTATTGTTTCCAGACATGAAAGTAATCTTTATCTAATAACCAGTGAGTCACTAAACTAATGAGACAGAGACTTTGTTGATAAAGAATATATACTTTGTACAATTAGTCCAGAAAAGTCACTAAGTATACTAATCCAAAGAAACAAAACATATGGCCAATGCATAATAAATAAAACAGCCATTAAAACCTTTTCCCCAGGGAGCCTAGATATGGAACTTATCCATACAAATAATAATAAAGGAAGGCATAGCCAACTTATTACTCAGAAATACTACTAAAAACTACAAAAGAACAATGGAGGATGGGGTGTAGAGCAATCATATAGCTCTTGCCTACACATACCCAGATGTCTTGGGTTCCATCCTAATCACTGAGGAAGACATTTATAGAAATAGTTATGGGGGCATAAAGCACAAAAGGGAGCACTTAATCAGGAAAGTCACTAGTGCTCTATAAGAACAGTGAGATTCTATAGTGTCTAAATAATCTACATTTTATTCTTCCCACCTCTCAACTCAATGAGATGCGAGACCGCCCCTTGACAAAACACAGCAGTGCATAAGGCTTTCCCACACTCCTAGTTTTTAGTCTGAAGTATACATTTCAAGTAGTGGCAGGACAGCAGCACTTTCATCCTGCCACAGAAACTATGGGGTGAGTGTGACAACAGTGAGTGCAGGGACATCATTCTATTTTGTGTATGCTACTGCTGAAAGCTCAGAGTCCTAAATTGCTGTTTTCACAGATCATAAAGCCGTGGTTCGATGTCAAGAGAAGCAAGCCAAAAACTTAACTGTTCCTCAGGTACTCAGAGACTACAGTGCATTTATTATTCAGAAAAGCCCACTAGGACTCCCCATCCCTCCCAACTCTACTTCTTGGGAGAGAACTGACAATAAAGTTAATAGTTTTACATCTCTTCTCAGAGAAACTGACTTATTTACAGTATAGTGTGGAAAAGTTGAACCCTGAGAACAATAAAGACAGCTGAGATTCCTAACCAATATGATGATGAAAACTCCTCAATAGACCAGCTTAGCCAACAGAAAGTGAATTAAAATGCACACACACACACACACACACACACACACACACACACACACACACACGAAATACCAAGAAGTGAGGAAGGAAAGAAAGGAACAGAACCAATATTTTTAAAATAATGACTGAAAATTTCTCAAATTTATTAAAAAATCCAATAATCTACAAATCTAGGAATTCAATCAACCCTAAGTGTCATGTAAATCAACAGAACCACAAATATATATATATATATATATATATATATCATAATTAAGAGAAGTATAAAACTTTAATATTAGTAGAAAGGGAAAAGGAGGTTTATCTCATAAGTCACAATAAATGTAATTTTATATTTACTTTCAGGTAACATATTTGTTTTAAGTAAAACCAAAGAACTTTAATACAGGTGAATGAATCAGGGGTCTATCAGAGAAATCTGATTGATGTTCCTAAAGTATTTTTTTTGTAATCAAAGAGAAATGCTCAATCTCATAGAGTGGCAAGTTGGCTAAAGGTGATGTCACCAAGTTTGATGATGAAAGTTCAATATCTAGGACACACATACCTGAACGGGGAGAACTGACTACCACAAGTGATCCTCTGATTTCCACACAATGCAGTAGAAAGTACATACCCACACAATACACACAAATTAATAAATATGCTAAAAAATTTTAAAGGAGATTAAGGAGAGATATAGGTAAAATTAGAAGAGGGAAAGCTGAGAATATTTATCATCATCACAATTATCTTACAAGAACTAGTAAAGAATGTTCTTTAAACTGAGAGATTCTAAAGGATAAGAAGAAAACAATAGAAATAAAACTCATTGATAAGTGTTTATATAATTAGATTACTTGGGGTTTGGGGGATGTCTAGTTTCTTTTCAACAGGAGAATCACAAGTGGCAGAGAAACACTCGAAGAATGCTCAAAATCCTTAGTTATCAGGGAAATGCAAATTAAAATGATTCTGAGATACCATCTTATACCTGTCAGAATGGTTAAGTTCCAACACACAAATGACAGTTTATGTTGGGGATGGTGTGGAGTAAGGGAAACTCTCCTTCACTTTAGAAATCAATATGGTGGCTTCTTAGAAAATTAGGAATTAATCTACCTCATGACCCAGTTATACCACTCTTGGGCATATACCCAAAAGATGCTCAATCATACCATAAGGCCACTTGATCAACTATGTTCATACCAATTTTATTTGTAATGTGAGAACCTGGAAACAACTTATACGACCCTCAACTAAATAATGGATAAAGAAAATGTGGTGGATGGAACTAGCAAAAATCATCCTGAGTGAAGTAACCCAGACCAAGAGAGACAAACATGGTATGTATTCACTCATTAGTGGATATTAGCTGTCAGTAAAGGATAATCATGCTAAATTCACAGACCCAAAGAGGCTAGGAAAACAAGGATGGCCCAAGAGGGGGGCATGTGGATTTCCCTGGGAAAAGATCTCCTGGGTGGGCTGGGAGTGGGTGGGGATGGGAACTTGAGGGATCAGGTTGAGGGGTGGATGGAGGAGGAGAATACTGAAAGAGATGACTGGAAAGGGGGGCATTTTGGGGTCAGGTAGAAACCTGGTGCAAGAAAAGCTCCCATGAATCTACAAGGATGATCCCAGCTAAGACTCCTAGCAATAGTGGATATGTAGCCTAAACTAGACACCTCCTGTGATCAGATTGATAACTATCCCAATTGTCATTAGAGAGCCCTCATCCAGTAACTGGTGGAAACAAATAGAGACCCACAGCCGAACAGTATGAAATCTGGGAATCCTGCTGAAGAAAGGGGGGAAGGTTTGTAGGGGCCAGAGGGGCCAAGGACATCACAAGAAAACCTACAGAAACAACTAACCTGGCTCACAAGAACACACAAAGACTAAACCAACACCCAGGGAGCCTGCATGGGACTGAACAGTTGTATAGTTTGGTCTATTTGCAGAAGTATGAAACGAGCTCTCTACTGCCATGTGTAAAAATCAACCAAAGTAGATTAAAGAGTTAAACACTACACACAAAACTATGTAAAGAAAACAGGAGAATGTTTCAGAATATTGGATTGAGGAAGACTTTTGGAGGAGATACAAAAGTGGAAATATTCAAATGGGTTTATATCAAATTTTATTTTAAAAAATCTGCACAGCATAGGAGAGAGTCAACAGAGTTAGAAGAAAACTTAGAGAATTCAAGAAATTACTTTCAAACTGTACATCTGGTAAGAGGCTAATAAGAATGTACAAGGAATTCAAACAACTTAATAGGAGTGTTAGAAACCTGTAAACCACCAATGGAAAAATTTCTCAACAGAATTGCAAATAACCAATCAGATATTTCAGAACCTAGTCATCATCAGTAATCATAAGAAAAATGCAAATAGAAGTCACAATGCGATAGAGTTTGGAGGATTCCAAGAAGAAAAGAAAAAAAGACAGTAAATGGTGATGAAAGGGGTGGAAAAATGGGAACCCTTACATGTAGTTATTGAGAGTGTAAATCAGTATAGTCATTATGGAGAACAGTATTGAATTTTCCTCAGGAAATTAAAATTAAAAATATGATGTAGCAAAAATATGATGTAGCAATACCATTACTGGTTATATTTTAAATGATATTAAATGGCTTCTTTGTCAAAAATTATTTGTTCATAGGTGTGCGGATTAATGTCAGGGTCTTCAATTCGATTCCATTGGTCCACATGTTGGTTTTTATGCCAGTACCAAGCTGTTTTTATTACTGTAGCTCTATAGTACAGCTTGAAGTCAGGGATCGTGATGCCTCCAGAGGTTGTTTTATTGTACAGGATTCTTTTGGCTATCCTGGGTTTTTTGTTTTTCCATATGAAGTTGAGTATTATTCTTTCCAGGTCTGTGAAGAATTGTGTTGGTATTTTGATGGGGATTGCATTGAATCTGTAGATTGCTTTTGGTAAGATTGCCATTTTTACTATGTTAGTTCTGCCTATCCATGAGCATGGGAGATCTTTCCATTTTCTGACATCTTCTTCAATTTCTTTTTTCAGGGACTTAAAGGTCTTGTCATATAGGTCCTTCACTTGCTTGGTTAGTGTTACCCCAAGGTATTTTATGTCATTTGTGGCTATAGTAAAGGGTGATGTATCTCTGATTTCCTTCTCCGCTTTTTTGTCCATTGTATATAGGAGGGCTACTGATTTTTTTGAGTTGATCTTGTATCCTGCTATGTTGCTAAAGGTGTTCATAAGTTGTATTAGTTCCTTGGTGGAATCTTTGGGGTTGCTCAAGTATACTATCATGTCATCTGCAAATAGGGAAAGCTTGACTTCTTCCTAGGAAATCATAAAATCTGAACATTAGTGTTAGAGGATATCTATCCTCTTGTTCAATGCAAAAATAGCCTCCAGACATCACGATCCCTGACTTCAAGCTGTACTATAGAGCTACAGTAATAAAAACAGCTTGGTACTGGCATAAAAACCGACATGTGGACCAATGGAATCGAATGGAAGACCCTGACATTAATCCGCACACCTATGAACAAATAATTTTTGACAAAGAAGCCAAAAGTGCACAATGGAAAAAAGAAAGCATCTTCAACAAATGGTGCTGGCAAAACTGGATATCAACATGTAGAAGGCTGCAAATAGATCCATATCTATCACCGTGCACAAAACTTAAGTCCAAGTGGATCAAGGACCTCAACATAAATCCAGCTACTCTGAACCTGCTAGAAGAGAAAGTAGGAAGTAGTCTTGAACGCATTGGCATAGGAGACCACTTTCTAAATAGAACACCAGTAGCACAGACACTGAGAGAAACGATCAATCAATGGGACCTCTTGAAACTGAGAAGCTTTTGTAGGGCAAAGGATACGGTCAACAAAGCAAAGCGACAGCCTACAGAATGGGAGAAGATCTTCACCAATCCCACATCTGACAGAGGACTGATATCCAGAATATATAAGGAACTCAAGAAATTAGACATCAAAATGCCCAACAGTCCAATTAAGAAATGGGCTATAGAACTAAACAGAGAATTCTCAACAGAGGAAACTCAAATGGCTGAAAGCCATTTAAGGAATTGCTCAACATCCCTAATCATCAGGGAAATGCAAATCAAAACAACTCTGAGATACCACCTTACGCCTGTCAGAATGGCTAAGATCAAAAACACTGAAGACACCTTATGCTGGAGAGGATGTGGAGCTAGGGGAACTCTCCTCCACTGCTGGTGGGAATGCAAGCTTGTACAACCACTTTGGAAATCAATATGGCGATTTCTTAGAAAATTGGGAATCCATCTCCCCCAAGATCCAGCTATACCACTCTTGGGCATATACCCAAGGAATGCTCAACCACACCACAAGAGCACTTGTTCAGCTATGTTCATATCAGCATTGTTTGTAATAGTCAGAACATGGAAACAACCTAGATGCCCTTCAACTGAAGAATGGATAAACAAAATGTGGTACATATACACAATGGAATACTACTCAGCAGAGAAAAACAATGACATCATGAGGTTTGCAGACAAATGGATGGATCTAGAAAAAATCATCCTGAGTGAGGTATCCCAGACTCAGAAAGACAAACATGGTATGTACTCACTCATAACAGGATACTAGATGTGGAACAAGGATGACTGGACTGCTACTCACACCACCAGGCAGGCTACCTGGAAAACAGGACCCCAAGAAAGACACAGGGATCGCCCAATGACAGAGAAATGGAATGAGATCTACATGAACAGCCTGGACATGAGTGGGGGTAGTGAAGGGCGAGGGTCGAGGGAAAGAGAGCTTGGGTGAGTGGGAGATCCCAGCTGGATCAACAACAGAGAGGGAGAACAAGGAATAGGAGACCATGGTAAATGAAGACCACATGAGAATAGGAAGAAACAAAGTGCTAGAGAGGCCCACAGAAATCCACAAAGATACCCCCACAACAGACTGCTGGCAATGGTCGAGAGACAGTCCGAACTGACCTACTCTGGTGATGGGATGGCCAAACACCCTAATTGTCATACTAGAAACCTCATCCAACTACTGAGGGATCTAGATGCAGAGATCCATGACTAGGCCCCAGGTGGATCTCTGGGAGTCCAATTAATGAGAATGAGGAGGTTTTATATGAGCGAGAATTGTTGAGACCAAGGTCGGATAAAGCACAGAGACAAATAGCCAAACAAACGGAAACACATGAAATATGAACCAATGGCTGAGGGGTCACCAACTGGATCAGGCCCTCTGAGTGGGTGAGACAGTTGATTGGCCTGATCTGTTTGGGAGGCATCCAGGCAGTGGCACTGGGTCCTGTGCTCACTGCATGAGTCGGCTGTTTGAAACCTGGGGCCTATGCAAGGTCCCTTGGCTCGGCCTGGGAGGAGGGGACTGGACCTACCTGGACTGAGTCCACCAGGTTGATCTCAGTCTGTGGGGAAGGCTTTGCCCTGGAGGAGATTGGAATGGGGGGCGGGCTGGGGGGAAGGTGAGGGGGGGAGGGGGGAGAACAAGGGAATCTGTGGCTGATATGTAGAACTGAATTGTATTGCAAAATAAAAATTTAAAAATAAATAAATAAATAAATAAATGATATTAAATGAGTATATCAAAGAAATATTTGCATTTCCACATTCTTTGCAACACTGTTCATAATAGCCAAGAAATAGAAAGAACACATGCACATGAACTGATGAGTGCTTACAGAAAATTTAATGTATGTACATGATGATACAATATAGGGATGCAGTCTTGGCATTTGCAACAAATTAGATGGGACTGGAGATTACTGTGCTTAATGAAATAAGCCAAGCACAGAAAGACAAACGATACAAATCTTGTTCATATGCTGAACTTAAAAATTGTTGGTTGTTGGATCTCTGGGAGTCCAATTAGCGAGAATGAGGAGGGTTTAAATGAGAGAGAATTGTTGAGACCAAGGTTGGATAAAGCACAGGGACAAATAGCCAAACGAACGGAAACACATGAAATATGAACCAATGGCTGAGGGGTCACCAACTGGATCAGGCCCTCTGAGTGGGTGAGACAGTTGATTGGCCTGATCTGTTTGGGAGGCATCCAGGCAGTGGGACCGAGTCCTGTGCTAATTGCATGATTTGGCTGTTTGAAACCTGGGGCCTAGGCAGGATCACTTGGCTCGGCCTGGGAGGAGGGGACTGGACCTACCTGGACTGAGTCTACCAGGTTGATCTCAGTCTGCGGGGAAGGCTTTGCCCTGGAGGAGATGGGAATGGGGGGTGGGCTGGGGGGAAGGTGAGGGGGGTGGGAGGGGGGAGAACAAGGGAATCCGTGGCCGATATGTAGAACTGAATTGTATTGCAAAATAAAAATTAAAAAAAAAAAAGAAAATGAAGAGGTAAAAAATCTGCCCAATCTTTTTAAAAATATGGAGGTTTGAAAGGTAAATGTATATTTTTGATTGTTGGTGATTTAACACAGAAACTCAGATAAAGTCTAAGGTCTAAGTTAAAAAAAACAACAACAAACAAAAAAATGAAAACTTAAGGTATTTAATCATTTTTTTCCATTTTAAAATATTTGTTTCCATATCAAAGGTCAAGTAAATATAGCATTGCCAATTGTACTTGGACCTATTAAAAACTGGGAAATTGATGTGTTTGGCTCATTGATTATTTTGGTGATATCTATACCCACTTGATGAAGACTAAAGCAGATTAATCAGTTGGTTTTATAAAGTGCATGAAGTATTCATTCAGACAATCATATCAATGTTGATAACCAGTTGTTAGCTAAGCAATTCATTTAAATAAAATATGTTTTGTGGAACATTTTCCATAGGCTAATAATTAATATTAGTTTTAAAGGCTATGAGATAATATACATAATATAGCAAAGAAATATAGTTATATTTTCTAACTCACAATCTTTCAAACTAATTGCCTCAGGTGTCTTTTATCATCTCTTTTTCCAGTAAAATCTATGATTGTACTTTTGAACTCACTTTGTGAACTGGTAACGTCTTTTCCTATAGAAAAAAACATAAAATAATAAATATAGACTACTTGTTAAAAAAAACAAAACAAAAAAACAAAACAAAAAAAACAAAAAAATTGTTGGTTGTATTATAGTTGAAAGTAAACTGGAGAGAATAGGAGGAAAGTATGGAAAAATGTTGACACAGTCATTGATATGAAAATTTAATTAGAGACTCAATAGTTGATTAGATATGTCAAAAAGACATAAACAGCAAATACGGAGAGAGACAGAGATAGAGACAGAGACAGAGAGACACCAACTGTGATAATGCATTCTGAAGAGTAAAAATAAGAATGAAGAAAACTCAAGAGATTCTTAGACACATGTGAGATACCCTCAAGTATACCAATACATACAAAATTGGAGTTCCATAAAGTAGGTACAAAAGGATCAGAAAGAACATTTGAAGAAGTAATGGTCAATTGTTTAACTAATTTGAACATAACTAATTTTCTATATATCCAATAAACACTATGAACTCCAAGTAAAATAAAGTTTAAAATGATCATATAGAGAGATAGCATAATAAAATGACCATGGCAGGGCTGCCCCTTTCTGAATGGAGACAGAGGAAGAGTGGATGGGGAGGGGAGTAGATGGGAGGTGGTGGGGGGGAGGGAACCAGAGGAGAGGAGGGAAATGTATGTAAGATAAATGAAAAGAAAATGTTATTTAAACAAAATAAAAAGAAAGAATAAAGTGAGAAGGCTAAAAAGTCAAATTGCAAAGACCATGCAAGAATCTCAAAAGCAGAACCAGAAGCAGCTCATCACAGACATAGACATCTCAAGAAGATTAATGTCTCCCCAAACTGTGAGCTGAAATAAAAGTACAGTAGCCTTCACAATGAAATAGTTTCAACTAAACAGATGCTAAAGTAATAAAAATGGCAGTCAAGATGACATATTGATGATGGACAAATAGTAATCCAATGGAAAAAATATAAAAATACATAAAGAATAATTAACATAATTTAAAGCAGAGTAGATAATTCCAAAACATTATTGAAACTTTACTCCATAACTCACTGACAGGTTGAATAAACAGAAAATTAACAGGGAACTACAGGATTTGATGTATGCTATAATATAGACAGACCTAATAGGTATCTATAGAGTGTTCCACACAACAATAGCACATAAATATCTATAAGATTGTTCCACACAACAGCAGAATATACATTCTTCTTAAGTGCACCCACAACAGTTTCCAAATAGAGTGTACATTATTCCAAATGGACATCCAAACAGTCAGGAAACAGTTCTCAATTAGCTTAAAAGGATTGAAAGTAGGAAAAGTATACTTCCCAATATTGATGGAATAAAAGGAGAACTCACTGATGGAAAGATAATTTGGGAAATTTGCATATATGGGAATTAATTGGGAATTAGGCAACTTGATCCTATAATAGTGAGTCAAAGTAGAAACCATAAGATATTTAAAATACATTGAGATAAAGAAAATGAAAACATGTCATAACAAAACTATGAGAAACAAAAAAGCAGTGCTTAGGAGAAAAAAATATAGTTGTAATGTTCATATTTTAAAAGATCTCAAATGAATAAACTGATTTTCATTTAAAAGTAGAGATTGGAGAGGAAACCAAATCCAAAGAAGAGTCACTGAATGAATGAACTTTCTGTCAAAAGGTGAATTAAACCCAAGGTGCATAGAGAAGGGGCAAATATCAGTGACATGGAAATGGGAGGTAAAGGAGAAAGTTCATGAGTAAATTTGCTTCTTGGAGAAATTCAGTAAAACTTATATAGCATTAGCAAAATTAAAAAGAAAAGAGACAGCCATTCTAAGTAAAAGAAAACAGTTACATATTACGTAGACATTAAAAGGATGATATAAGATTTCTGTATGCTGCTTTGGGCCACACATTAGAAATATTAGGTAAAATACAAAGTTCTTTGAAAATTACTATGTACCAAAATAATATGAAAAACAAAATAATATTCCTATTCATTTAGAAATAATTAAATAAAAAATTAAGACCACACACACACACACACACACACACACACACACACACACACACACAAGTACAGAAGGCTATATGACTAAATTATTTGTTTTAAACAAAAGTGATACAATAAAAATGTTCCAAAAACTTAAAAAGATATATAGTTTCAGATTCACTTATATATATTTTATATTATATATGTAAGATCTTCACACCAAAACTGGCCACCAAAGAAAACACAATGACAAAGTAAAATCTCTCTGGACAATTAGCTAAAAAAGGTTAATTAAATTTAAAAAGAATCCAATGATATCGAAATGAAAAATTCATTACCAAATGGATTGGTAATAAATTGCTACTTAAACAATCCAAGGTTAATTACAATTCAAAAACATATAATCTACTATACTAAGAATAAAAGAGGAAATAAAACTAATAATCATCACCCTAGACACAGATAAAATGATTCAAGGAAATTCATACCTATTATGAAAAGTCACCGCTAATATAGAATAATAGGAACTCCTTGAATCTAATGAAAGATATTTCTAAAAGGCCTGAACTAACACACAACCTTATTTTTTTTTTGTTTCCCTGTGCTAGGACCTTATACATGCCAGGCAAGCCTTCCACCACTGGAGGCCCAGCCCAGCACACAAACATCATTCTTAAAGCTGAAATACTAATACTTTCCACTCAGAAAAGAAGAGAAAAATGTCTTCTACCTCCACTTTCACTAAACACTACTTTGCACACCCGGTCAAGATAATAAAGATTTAAGATAGGAAGGATCAAATGAATCTGTCACTACTTATAAGTGACATCATGGAGGATATATGGAAAATGGCAGTAATTCTTAACATGCTCATGTCAAGTGGATTTAGCCAGATGTCTGGGCAAAGAATAAAGATGTAAAATTTTGGGTGTATGTATTTATATATACCACCAACAAGCAATTGGAAATAACATTTTAAAGCCAACACTATTTACAATAGCAGTCAAAGAAATTAAATGCCCAGAGATGTTTCTACGAAAGATAGACTGTAAAATAGAATTTAAATAACAAGTAAATATTCAATACCTCTGTACATATGGATATGTTTACGGATTGCAAACCATAGTATTGTTTAGACTTTAGTATTTACTTAATTGATTTATAGATTCAATCCAGTTATGCTTTTTAAAAATAAGATATTTTACTTGGAGACTGAATTTCAATTTTTATGAAAACGAAAAGATTTTAGAGTACTGTGAATAATTTTGAAGACTACAACTAAATGATTTACTCTATTGCATTATCTATCAGACTTACTGCTTGAAATAACGACTGCTGGATACACCCGAGTTGCTCAGAATTGTATATAGTTAGATATTTTGTCAAAATTAATTGTGTTGAGCTCAAGTCATGTAACAAGACCAGATGATGTTTCATGCCAGTGACACAATTTAAACTTTTTTCAAAATATTGGGATTTTGAAAAACTATATCTATCCCTTAAAGATTGATATCTTCTGAAATTTTAAAAGACTTTTTGTTAATATTGGCAGGAGCTGTTAGCACTCGTGATATTTTTGATATTGTATAATGAAATAATCAACTTTGGAAGGTCTGTATAATTGGTGAATCAATATTTTCCCAGTGACTTATGCTTTGCATTTCCAAATCAAGTATCAGTAATTTGCCTATGTATTTCATTGGCTATTAATGTGACAAGAAATGAAAAATCTGAGATATTGTTTCAGATTCTACATTACAAGTAAAAAGAAACCTGTCTCTTGCTGAGTTTTCATACAATGCCAACCCTCTCACAATTATCTGAAGTATTTATAAAAAACACTTTCCTATATTGAAGCTGTCTGTGTGGTGTTGTGTATTATTTTCATACAATTAAAAAAGTACCCTATTTCAATAAATTAGATGCAGATGCATACACGAAAGTAGCAGCCCAACACTAAACAGAATAGAGAAAGCAATACTTGGGATTGAAGAGAATCACTTCTTCAAATCTAGTGATAAAGTTTGAAAAGCAATGCCCCTTTTCACACTGATTTTATTTTTGCAAAAATAGTTATTGTCCTAGATCTAGTTATTTATGGTAATATATAATAGGTTTGTATTATTTTTAAAAACTTTGTGCACATAATTTAATTTTTTTAAATGTTCAATTTTTAACACAGGGAATACAGATGTACTATGAGTCACTATATGCTTAAGAGTGTAATATAATTGTGAGAACAAAACATTTGGAAATTGATATATTAGTCATCTAAGAAATCACTAGCAGTTTTGTTCTTGTTTCTCATAATCACTGAGGGTGGCTTGTTGAGACCTTATACCATCATTGTGGATTTGTCTGTCTGTTTTGTAGTTTTGTCTATCCTCTTTGAATGTGTTCAAATTTATTGTGTTACATTTTCTGGATAAATTAAATATCTCATTATCATGTACTAAACATTCAACAGAATATATATTTTTTAACAAAATTTTATTCTTACTAATACTTTTGCTGTATAATATTCTTGTTGGTCTTTGAGGAAGGGACCTTTTAAAAAATTCAACTTTTTATTTTATATTTTTAATATACTATACATGTATGTGTTATTTTTTCTAATTCTGACATTCTTAGACTATTTAGATTACTTATACTTAATATAATTTGAGATATGTTTGGTTTTAATTCTGCCATTTACTATCTATTTGATATTTTCTTCCTTTATCTACATTTTCATCTTTAATATCTCCATTTAGATTTATTTTATTTATCTATAAAATTCTACAGAAAATATTTAATGTAATATATAAATATTTAAGATAATATATAAATATTATATTACAATATTTTAAGTCTTGAAGTTAGGCAATTCTCTTGCTTTTTTGTTTCCCTTTAATGTACAAGCTATTCTTTTTTCATCAAATCTTATTGTAAAATATCATTTTATATTAAAAAATGTAATACTCGTTTCTATCAACTTATATGCTGATTTTTAAATGGAGAGAATGAACTGAACTTTATAAGCACAATTTTGCACATATAGATTCGTGCAATTCTGTGGGAGACTTCATGGCTTGTTATCTAAAGGTGTCTTGCTATATACTCACAGAATCTTCTACAATAACTACAACAAAACAATCTTAAAAGTGATATAAAGTTATTTGCTTAACTAATCCAGAGATAAAACTTTGGAAGATTAATGAAGAGTAAAGAAAGGTCTTGATCTTGTTATGGTCTCTCTCTGAATGTCTCAAAGAAACACAGGTTGAAGAGAAATTATTTCATGAAACATAGTAAGTTCAACTGGGTGAGAGAGGGGAAAGAGGTTTAGGAATGCTCTATCTTCTATCTAGTTAAAATTCTTGACTTTAATGTCAGCATGCTCAAAACATTTATGACTATCTTAAGTATGTGAAATAACGTGATTATTTATCACTCCTTAAATATTCTGAATCTTTAAAAAACAACAACTGTCTTTTTGTGTTTAAGTAGAACTCAAAAACTAATTAAAATTAATGAGAAATAGTAGATTTTGTTTAATAACAGCACAAATTTACATATGTTTGTTTCATGCCAATTCAAATTTCATTATTAATTTTTCCATTAAAAGCTTGAGTATGGAATATGTAAAAATTAGTAGATCAAATATTCTGGAAAGATACTTCTTTTCATAGATTTCAATGTTATAGTTTATGAATTTAGGCTTTTTCTTATAGATTTGTAATATTAGTAACATATTATATCTGTGTTGCAGAATCCATTGGTATATTAATGTAAAAACAATTTAGCTGTACAAATGGAAAGCTTATATATTCATATCCATATGCATTATACTTTCATTATTTTCAACCTAAATATCAGATATGTAGGTCAAGAATAATTACTCGTCTCCCGTCAACGCAAATGTTACCAGTCGATGTCTGTAGGTTGTTCACAGTACATAATCCGAAGATATTGAGCATAGCCGCTGCAATTCTATGGCCAGGTATTTACCTATTGATATTGCCCAAACGATGGCAATCTTCATGATGGCCTTAGTCCGCGAATTGAACCGGCTATGCTCAATAGGATTACGTATTGCTACATACCGGTCCAGCGATATGGCGCAGAGGTGCATGATGGACGCAGTTGAAAATAGCACATCGAGTGAGATCCAGACGGGGCACAAATATCTAGGTAATGGCCAGACATAATCTGAAAGAGAACAAAGAGGAGACAAAAACCATGTTATCCCAATTGTACCGTCTAGACTTTTCCATTTTAATATACTTATTGCTCTTCACATTTTTAAGACAGTGAAACTTCAGTGTTTTTTCCAGGGATGATTATGATATCAGTTATAATATGTATTACAGTACACTTTACATAATATGAAAGTAACCACTTTAACATGTGCAGTCCCAAGTCATTTAGTACCTTCACAATATTGTACCAACATGGCTTCCTTCTATATTTGAAATGTTTCATCACCCCAGAAGAAAAACACTATACATTAAGCAGTCAACAACCCATTCTTTACTTCCCCCGACTCATAGGCAAACTCTAGTTGTTTTTTGTTTTTATTTTTTTTGTCATTACAGATTTACATACTTTGAACACTTCATATAACTGGAATCCTTCTTGCATAGTGAGATTGTTGCTAATTATGTTACGAGGCTTATACGTGTTTATTTATTTATTATTACTCTGTTCCTTCTAATAGCTGATGGGGTGGTCACATGAGATTTTTCAGATGCTCTTAGAATTGTTTTTAAATTCCCTTTATGGATTGTTTACTGTTGTGTATAGTATTGACAATAATTTTAGTATATTGATCCTGTGTCCTGAAACTTTGCCAAGTTCCTGTTTCATGTGTAGTTTTTGTGTGTGGTTTCCTCATGATTTTACATATGTAAGATCATAAATATTTTTGTTTCTTCTTTTCCAGTTTTCTCTCAGTGTTTTATATTCTTTCCTCATCTAGATTATTTAATTTGTCATAGGGTGATTATTCATTGTATTGTTTCCTAATCTTTTAAAAGATTTATCTATCTATCTATATATCTATCATCTATCTATCTATCTATCTATCTATCTATCTATCTATCTATCTATCTATCTATCTATCTATCTATTTATTGTGTGCTTGTGCTCACATGCACATGTGTGTTGCCAAAGGCCAGAAGAAGCCATTAGATCCTCTGGAAATGTGAGCTTCAGGTATTTGATGAGTTATGTGACATGGGTACTGAAAACTGAAATGAGATCCTCTGAGAAAACGTCAAGTACTCTTAACCCCTGAGCCATTTCTTCACCCCCTACTTGTTAATCTTGCAATTTTATAGAAACATACCAAGCTTTGGGCCTAATTTTAGTCAATTGTGTCACTTATTTTTTTCTTCTTTCCATTGTTTCTCTCATGAAATCTGTCAAATTTTCAAAGAAGTCTTGGATTTCTTAATTGTACATTTTCTTATTCTATGTTATTGTCTCAGTTGAGGTTCCTACTGCTGTGACGATATACTATGACCTAAAGCAAGTTGAGTAGGAAGGGTTTATTAGGCTTACACTTCCACATTGCTGACCATCGGTGAAGGAAATCAGGACAGGAACTCAAGCAGGGCAGGATCCCAGAGGCTATGGAGGGTTGCTGTTTATTGGTTTGCTTCCCAGGCTTGCTCAGCCTGCTTTCTTATAGATCCCTGGATAAGCAGCCCGAGATGGCACCACGCACCATGGGCTGAGCCCTCCCCCATTGATCACTAAGAAAATGCCTTACAGCTGGACCTCATGTAGGCATTTCTTTTCTTCAAATGAAGATCCTTCCTTTCTGATGACTTCAGATGTGTCAAGTTGACTCAAAACCAGCCAGTAAATTATGATTATCATTTTGCTAGTTGGGCTAATCTTGCTCTTATTCACTAGTTACTTAAGACATAAAGTTAGATCAAATTGTTGACATTCTGCTGTTGATTAACTCTAGTGAATTTTATTTCAGTTATTGGACTTTCTAACTTCCAAATTTGTTTTTGGTTCGTTTTTATAATTCTAAACTTTTAATTATGTATTTGTTGCAGAATAGTTTTCCTTGTCTCCTTTAGTTCTTTGTTTACTATTTCCTTTAGCACTTTAAATAACTTAAGTAATTGTTTAAAATTTTGGTAATTCCATTCTTGGGCTTCCTGTTGTCAACATCTGTTTTTTTTTTTTCCCCCTTAAGAGTGCCACATTTTCTAATTACTTTTTTACGATTTTTTTTGGGTTTTGGTTTTTGGAGACAGTGTTTCTCTGTGTAGCCCTGGCTATCCTGGAACTTGCTCTGTAGATCAGGCCGGTCTTGAACTCTTAAAGATCTGCCTGTCTCCGCTTGGAGTATGATTTTAAATTTTAATGAAACATGTATTTGGGGAGATTTTTAATTTTATGATGAAGCACTTCTATAAATCAGATTTTCCTCTTTCTCTGTGGGTTGGTGCTACTTGCTATGGTGGGCTTTGTTGTTGATTTTGTTTTTTTTTTAGGGAGGGTTGCCTCTTTAGGAAAGGTTACTATTTTTCAAAGCCTGTTTTCGTTGTCTTTTATAGATACTATACTTAATTTGAGTTTACAGTGCAGTATGGCTTAAGGATTGAAAATAAATTGAACCTGGTCCTGGTATATAGCCCAGGCTAGTCTTAAACTTCTGATTTTCCTGTCTCAACCTCCAGAGTCATGGGAGTTATAGGTGTTCACCACCACACTTGGCTCACACCTAGTTTTTCACTAAAATAATCTAAAACTCTCTGTAGGCAAGAAATAGTCCCTGAGTGCTTTCCTTTGGTCTATGAGATTCAGAATATCAGAAATGTCATCTTAGCCATCTTGCCAACCCTGGATTTCGTATTTATGCTTGTTATTCTTAGACCTTCATGGGTATACAGCTTTATGACTTTCACCAAATTTAAGGACTTTCCAGTTCTTACTTTTCAAATAGAATGTTCCCTCTTTTACCCATTGAGTCTCAAGTCATGTATATGTTAGAGAATTCTACCATTTCATAGTATATTTCCCAGGATATGTTATTTCTTTTCTGAGCACACTTTTCTATCTGGTGCTGACTCCAACGGATCTCTCTTCAAGTGAACTGAGTATTTTTTTTTATATAATTTATCGTTTGCTGTTACTTCTATCCAAAAGATTTTAAAATCTTTTCATGTATTTTTTTTCAGCTCCCAAATTCCTTATATATCTTTTGAGAGTTACAATTTCCAATCATTGTGAACATAGTTTCCTTTATGCCATTATCACAAATATATTATTATTATTCTCTAAATTTCAGTATCTGTATGTTTTCAGGATATGATTCTAAAAAGTGAATCTAGGCACATGTAGGGAGGTTACTTTACCCCCGTTATTTTAGAAAAATTTATCATAACCTAACCATTATGAATATTATATTGATGAGATGCTGGATTTTATTCTATTGCTTCAAAGAGTATTTTGTGGTTTTGTTTTTCTAGGCTATCATTTATTTAATTGGGAACAAGTCATAAGTTCTATTCCTTGGGTTGCAGCTCAAATGTCATTTCAGTTCACTTATCTTAACATGTTTGAAGCATTTGCTAGCAAGCATGACTTAAGTTAGTGTAGTGGTAGGTGGGGTTTATGGCTTTTCAGAGAAGAATTTGTGTTTCCTTTCTCTATCACTATTCTATCTTAGCTACTCCCTCAACTTCTAAATTGAATTTGTAGTTTATTTAAACTTTTCTCTTAGGTCTGTCTGTTTTTCTTCCTTCCTTCATTCCTTCGTTCGTTCGTTCGTTCGTTCCTTCCTTCCTTCCTTCCTTCCTTCCTTTTTCCTCCTCCTCTTCGTCCTCCTCCTCCTCTTCTTCTTAATTTTGAGACAGAATCTCACCATTTTAGTCAAGGAAACCACTATGTGATATTCAACTTATGACAATATGCCTGGCTTAGCCTCTAGAATGCTAAAAACTAGGATGAGCCTAGTTTCTTCGGGTTATTTAGGTAACAAAATCGAGCATTGTCTATTAGAGCCATAGTGACAGCACATAGCATGAACTATTTCCTCCTCTTGAATTATACAAAAATGATGGATGTTGAAAACTCAACCAACGTCACTTTCATCCAAGTGCTTATCTCTAGCAAGTCCTCTAAACACAGTGTTTATGATTTTTGACTGTTATCATTTCTTTTAATTTTTCAGAGGTAAGGATCGAACCTATGTCCTTATACATGCTAGGTATGTGCTCTACTACTGAGAGCTACAACCTCAGTCTGTTATCACTTCTTTCAGCTTCTTTGAATTATATCTGCTTTGGAATTTGATTATGTTGATGATTACAGTACTTTCATTGACATATTTTGCTTGTAAAATCTCATTCCCAGTTGTACTTTAAATGTACAGATGAGTAGATGGTTCATTGGATGAACATCTGTTATTTTCTACCATAAATGCAAATTTCTTAGAGCAGTATTTACATGATCCAGACACATTTCCCATACAATGGATACGTGGAAAGTTTAGAGAGTTACTTAGTAAAAAATGATAGCTGGAAAAGACAAAACCCAGACTTTAGAAGCAGAGTTATGTATAATATTTTACAGGATGTGACACTAGGGTTTAGAAGATGGCAGATGATGTCCATACACTTACTAGTAGAATCTCTGAAACAAACCAGGATGGACTGGAGAACAGCTGTCCTGACATGAATGATGGTGAACAAATAGTAATTTCACTAGCAAAGCAAGAAAGGAAACTTTAGAAAGTGGCAAACACAGCCCCCAAAGAGCAAGTGCTTTGTTTGCAGTGTGGAGTGAGTGCCTATGCAGAGGGTTGGAATCATGTCTTAAGGCAAGGAGAGAACATTGGAAAATTCTCACTGCACCTTTACTACGAGATAATTTAAAGATGAAAGAGAATAAGAGTAAAAAATATAATCAATACTGGTTATACACACTGAGCAGATTTTTAATCAAGCAGATGGGAATCTTGGGATCCACATGTCATTTAGTTGATGACAAGGTCATCATGACAATGTCAGTGGCAAGGAAGCCATTTTTAAAAGATCCTGGCTGATTTTGTACCTATTGTAGTTCTAGATACAAAGGTCCTTCTTTGTAAGGCCCATTCTGGGAACACAGCGTAAGTGTCAAGAACCTAGACTCAGAGACTGGGTCTGCTGAATACCAGTAACTGTATGGGAAAACTGTTGAGCCATGTCTCTGCAGAATCCCATGCATTGGGCATGTCATCTGATCAACAGATTAGAATGAGACTCACTAGCTCACCTGAAGAGGAACAAGCTGTGGCAAGTGCTTAAAAATACTTTAAAAAGAGTGAGAGGCCTGCCAGAGGAAAGCTTACAGCCCTATCCAGTACCCAGAGAAAGGGAATCAAATGTAGCACACCCTCGGGTGGTGAGTTAAACAGCAGCCTGGCAGAAGAAGCAAAGGTTTTGGTCCCATTGAAGTACACCCACTCAAATAGAAAAAAAAAGGCTAGAGTTCAGACAGACTTGGCAATGGTGCCCATGTGAGGAAACTTTCAGAAACAGACTGCAAGGCCTTGTCCAGTTCTTTCCTTCACCTTATATTTTCCTTATGTAATAAATCTAATTTCAATGTTGTGAACCATGTTGTTCTGCCCTGTACCCACCCCACTTTTGCCTTAACTTGAATTAGGCTTTCCTAAGAAATAGATTGGCCTGGGGTACAAATGGGTGTGTGGGGTCTCCTGTGCCCTCCTCCCAAATACTAAGATTGAGGTTTGATTGCATTTCTTTACCTCTTTCTCTTTTGTTACTGTCTTTACCTCTCTCCTTCATCTATATTGGTCCTGTTTTCTATTTTCTTGTTTCTCTTCTATTGTTTCTATGTTACTCTTGTATTAATTACATAATTATTATGCCTATTTTTCCATTTCTACTCATAGTAACTGACGTTTTGGTGTGTATTGTTCTATCTTGTCTATTCCCCCAATATTATTGGGTTTAAAATGTTCGTTTATTTATTTTTAATTTTTTGTTTTTTTCAAAGGCTTATTTGCTTATGTGTTTTATGTGTATGAGTGCTTTTACTGCTTATACTTCTGCACACCAAAAGAAGACATCAGATCCTATTATAGATGGTTGTAAACCACAATTTGCTTGCTGGGAACCGAATTCAGGACCTCTAGAAGAGCAGAGTAGCCAGTGCTCTCAACCACTGAGCCCTCTTTCCAGCCACAGATGCTTGTTTTAAATGAACTATTATTGTATTTTCATAGAGAGCCTATCCATTTTGTCGTTGCTTCTATAGTTACCTTTCTATTCTTGGGGTTGTGCTGGAGTTTGAGTACAATAATCTGAGCATGTGAACTGAGAGTGTAGCAGTACAGTAGGGAGGAGCAATACTCAAATCCTACTGTAATCTACTCCCATGTGAACAGTGTAAAAACTTCAACTGAAAGAATGGAGGTAATCAAAATAATCCTACTTGGCGAAATCCTAGATGTGCTAGTTCTTATGAAGACACATGAGGAAATAAGACAACATGACTTTACCTGCCCAAAAAATGAATAATCCTACAGAGTCTGTAATCTGACCATTCAAAGGAAGAACTAGAGGGAAGAATTATACCATGCATTGCAAAATCATTCCCAGAGGTTAGACAGTCTTATAAGAGCTGGGAAGGAAACTCAAGAGTATTGAAACTTGATGCAGCAACAGGCAAGCCAGTTTTCCCCATCCTATATCACCACCCAGTTTTCTCTCCACTCTATATGTGTTCCTATTTCATTTAATGCCCAGAGTCAGTTTATGCCAACTTGGTCCTGCTGTTCTTGCCATCTATTTCTCTCTCCCTACACCCCTTTACCCCTTCCTGTTTGATCGGATTTGGTTTGGGTTTTTTTCTTTTCATTTTCCTCTCCCAAGGAACACAAATTGGCAGAATTCACAAAGTCTCTGGTTTGGCAGTCTGAGAAATGGGACTGTTATACATTATCTGATAGTATAACTTTGCCTGTTACCCCCAGTCTACCTTTAACTTAAACTCTCATCTAAACTTGTTTTTGGCCTATAGTATTCTATACTATTTCCCTTCTCTATTTTTTTTTATTAACCTAACACTAACAATTGGTCATGCTTTGCTTTTATCTTCCTTTTTTTATTTACCATTGTGGATGGTACATCTTGTCAACCTGATGGGATTTAGAATCACCAAAAACCTGATTGCTGTACATGTCTGTGAGGGTGTGTTGATACTAGGTTAATTGAGATAGGGAGACCTATCCTATCTGTGGGTAGTTCCATCTCATGACATTCATTTTTCTTTGCCTCCTGATGATGGACATTCTATGTTCCTGCCATCATACCTTTCTTGCCATGATGGACTATATCCTCTGCAACTGCTAACACAAATAAATCTTGCCATTAAGAAGCTTGGATCATGCATTTTGTCAGAAACAAGACAGCTAACTAATATACCATTCCCACTCATACTCACAGTAATATATTATTATACACAGTACTATTAACATATCTTCACTTCATGCACGGATTGATGCTTAAAAGATGATTGCTTTTAGTTGACTATTGCCATATTTTCACAATGGATTTACCTGTAGGTAGTGAATTTTTTTTCAGTGAGTAATCTATTCTCAGGGGAATCCTGGGATAGAGTCTGGTTCATGAGCACTAGTCTAACAGGAAAAAATAGTCATCTTAACCATACTAATCTGGTCCCTCATAAAGGTTACCAAACGGCCACAAAAAACAGTTGACTTATAGAGTTAGAGAGATGCCTCAGCAGTTAAAAGCACTGGCTGCTGAGGTTCTGAGTTCAATTCCCAGCAAATCACATGGTGTCTCACAACCATCTAAAATGAGAGAGATCTGTTGCCCCCTCTGGCAGACAGAGCGCTCATATACATAAAATAAATAAGTCTTTAAAAAATAGTTGACTTAAAATTTAAAATCTCTTATACATGTCTCCTGCAAAAAATGTCAATCCCACAGTAGTGGCCTCCAATGGCCTCCTATAGATGAAGTTCCAGACAGAAAATTCAAACGAGTTATTATTCATGCATTAAAAGAAATCAAAGACAACATGAATAAAGTTTTGAATGAATTCCAAGAAGATACAAATAAATGTTTAAATGAAACAATGAGGTCAGCATGGGCTTTGAAAATGAAATTAAATAAAGAGTAATACAGAAGAAAAACAAACTAAAATACCAAAAATGAAAAATTAAATAAAATGCATTGGAAATTCTTGCTAATAGAATGGATCACTGGAAAGACAGAGTATCAAGACATTGCAATTAGAAATATGTATTCACTGAAAACAAGTGCACCCAATTTCATAAAAGAAATACTGCTAGATAAAGTCATGATTAACCACAAAACAATAATAGTAGATTACTCTAATACCTCTACTTCTCCCAATATACAGGTTATTGCAACAAAAATATAAAGACGAATATTAGAGATAAATATTATATGTCAAATGGGTCTAGAGGTTATATACAGAACATTTCATCCAAGTAATTCTGAAAATAACTGAAAATAACATTCTCAACATCCCCTGGAGCTTTCTCTAGAATAGATCATATATTAGACACAGAAAACATCTTAGCAAATACACAAATGCAAAATAATTTCTTGTATTCTATCTTATTGTAATAAAATTAATCTAGAAACAAACATGAAAAGAGACTACAGAAAATTCACAGACAAACTGATTAAACAGTACACAACTGAATGTTGAACATGTCATTGAAGAAATCAATGGCATTTTAAAATTCATAAAATAAGTAGAATGTCAACATCAAAACTTGAAAACTCTTTAAAAAGATTAGAGATCAATAGCATTCATTAATATATATACAAAATTCCAATCACATTATTAATGAACAGGGTTCAGAAAAGTACCAGAGGACTAATAAATACATCATGGAAAAACAACAGTAATCGCAGTAACAAAATGATAATTCAACACTGTAAAATGTACCAACATAATCTATTATGTTAATGATAGAGAAGAAATTTTATGCTACTTTAGTAAACATTGAAAATAGGTTTAATAAATACAAAAGTCATTCCTAATTAAAATTTTAATTATATATAGATCTGAAGGACTCCTTTCAATTTGGTAATTTTCCCCCAAACAATAGCCAATAGAAGTAATAATTTAGGTACTGTAGTTCAACTTCTTCAGATTCAGGAAGTAGAAAGGACACAACTTTCTCTGTTTTCATTATAGTGCCTTAATTTTTTCTTATACCAGTTAAACGGCTTAAACTTAGGTCTCTGTGAATGCTAGGTAAGACTGAGCTTACTCACTGTTTCTGTTTGCTTGTTTATTTATTTATTTATTTATTTATTTAGTTAGTTAGTTAGTTAGCTAGCTAGCTAGTTATTGTGTGTATATGTGGGGCTGACATTTGACATCGTAACATGTGGAAGTTAAAGGACAATTTACACGAGTCTGTTTTCTCATTTTAATTGGTGGGTCTCAGAGATCAAACTCAGCTGGTCAATCTTAATCATAAGTGTCCTCATATGCTGGGTCATCTTACAAGCCCCTGTTGGTACTTTGTTCATTTTTATTTATATGAGTGTTTAAACAACTTGTTTAGCTTTGGAAAACAAGGAATAAAATCATCTAAGTGTTCGTGTAACTGTAGGCCTCGTAAATCTGAAATTTCGAAAAACAATAGGTTCAGCAAGAAGAAATCATAGTTTGTCTGGATATAAGGTAAGTAGAAAATAATTTAGAGGTTTTAATTGTCTAAGAGCAAGTACTAGAGACAGAAAAATGGAAAAACAATTCATTATAGTGACACATTTCATAAAAATTCTTATTAAAATTTTAACAAGATAAACACAAGATCTCTAATTGTTTTACTCTTTAATCATGAATCTTATAGAAAACACAAATCTATGTCTAACCATATAAGAAATCATACTGTTGTTCTTTTTTTGTGAAAACAGAAGAATCACATGTGTTTACTTGAGAATGCAAATACATCTGAAAAGCTACACATAAATAATATTCAAAATTTTGATAACAAAGTACTTATTTCACAAAATACTTCAAGAGGCAAGTCTAATCTTGAAAACAAATTGTAAATATGTATAATATAATATAATATAATATAATATAATATAATATAATATAATATAATATAATATAATATAATATAATGATAAGTCCCTTTGATCTGGCTAGGTGCAATATCTAACAATTACATTTTCAAAATATTGGGGAACATATTACTATCTCTTCTGGAATCATTCCTGTCTCTACTTTGTACCTTGGATTCTTGCCTGAAATTAGACTGTTTTTATCCTATTTACAATTATTAAGTCCTCTCTGGACTCCTGATATGAGGTAAATGACTTAGCAATCCATTTTTCTACTCTTCAGTCTATAAATGGCATTCTTTCTATGAGTATGGATTGGCTTCTTTCTTTCCTTGGGTAATCTACCTCTGAATATCCTACATAAATATGTTCAATTACCAAATCTCCTTGTGCTGGCATAATGCTGAGAGGAGGCGACACAATCTTTGAAGCACTGCCTTTGTGTCCATAAGAATTTCTGAAAACTTCGCTGTCCCTTTTGCCTGCTCATATGATTCAAGGCAGATCTACTTCCCTTAACTTTACAGATGTACTCACATACTCTCTTCCTTTTCTGAGCTAAAGTTATAGTAGTCAGTCTTTATCCTCAAATAACTCTACCAATGTCTTCCTAGCAATGTAGCTCAAATCTTTGTTTCTTCTGCGCATGGACTTTACGGCTCTTCAATCTAGCAGAACGGCATTTCCAGTTTCTTTCATGATGAAGTGGGCCAGGAGATGGGACATCCTACATATGCAACCAGCCAGCCCCCTCTTAGTATGAAGTAGGGATTTCCTGGCAGCACTATGCAGGATGTTCAACCTCCTTGTCCATGTGAGGGTCAACTGCTGCACCTTGAACTTCCATTCTTCGTTGAGGGACTTGTCATTGAATGATGCTTCTCTGTGCAAATGATGACATGAAGACTTCTGAATTTGTCTTCTGTTTCTGATGAAATGGCATTGACTACTGATGGCCTAGAAACGTGGTAACCAATAAACCACCCTTTTCTCCAATTATTCTCCACATCTCAGAACAATCATGTGCTACAGACCTTTAAAAAAGTTCTGTCCATAATTACAGGTTCCACAATACTTTATGAGTTACCCTCTCCAGATATACTCCCAGTTTAGGCAACTCTGCTTGTTTAAATAATATGCCCCTATAGTAAAATCAATTTTACTGCTGAAGAGTATACTGCACATACATTTTTGGAAAATGCTATACAGACTAAGTTAACTTTTAATTAGTTATCAAAAATATACTCTGGAGCATCACCCTGAGATTAGAGGTTGTGGCTTTGCAGTATGATGACAAAACTCTAAAAGAAGTTATGTGGGGACACATTGTATTAACTGTCTTCTTTCGGCTGAGACAAGTCTGCCTGCTGGGCTTACTAACTTTGCTACATTTGAAACTTGTGACCCAAAAATTCCACTAGGAACTAATACCTGGGTTGTTCATTATGAACTACGAGTAATTTTTTTCAAAGCACCCTGTACTTGGCCAAATGAGATAGCCCCACAACTCTAAGGCTTTTTTTTTTTTTTTTTTTTTTTTTTTTTTTGTTTGGTTTTTCGAGACAGGGTTTCTCTGTGTAGCTTTGTGCCTTTCCTGGGACTCACTTGGTAGTCCAGGCTGGCCTCGAACTCACAGAGATCCGCCTGGCTCTGCCTCCCGAGTGCTGGGATTAAAGGCGTGCGCCACCACCGCCCGGCAACTCTAAGGCTTTTTACATGACCTTTAAAATTTTTATTATTTTGAGTTTTATATACATTGCTTTTTGATCATGTTCATCCCCTTCCCTTGTCTCTGCCCATGTCCAATCCCCATTCAAACTTTGCATCCTTATTTTTAAAACATCCGTCAAGTCCTATTAGTCCTGTCTTTGTACTTTATACAAAGTGTGGATAGTCACTGGAGTGTGGTAAACCTTTCAGGGGGCACACCCATAAGGAAAAGGAATTCTACCTCTCCCCAAAGCTATGGCTTTTGATCAAGCAACTTTCATTCAAACAGACTGAAGCCATTCCCCATGGATTTACGATAAATATTTTCATTTCTCTATTCAAATATTATGTTCAGAGTGGTTTCATATATATAAGGACAAATCACAAACTTCCTTCATGTTGTCTGCCTTTCTCAGTATATATAAAGGATTATTTCAGCTAGATTTGTACTTTGTAGGCCCACTTTTTCAGCAGCAGGAAAAATAAAATGATACAGGAAAGGGAATAAGCATTGTGACTTTAATTTTATGGCTCTGTATTTTCTTGTTTTGGGCTTTGGTTACAGCGTATTACACTAATCACACTGTTAGTTAGGTTTCTGAAAAGAAAATACTTGATTATGTTGATGCAAAGATACTGTTAAACCAATAGAAAAGGAAGAATGGGAACAGGACACAGAGATTAGTATTCATACACAGGTTTTGGCGTCTTTCTTAAATTAAATCTGGGTAGCAGTAGCAAGATTTTTTTTAAACTAGGGATCAAGGAGTTCATGAAAAGAGTTACCAACACTGTGGACAGACCACTAGTGAGACAGCCACCTGGCTGCAAGGGGTTCAGGCCCCTGCACTGTTATGGAACTTGGAGTAGGTTGTCACAACCTGTGCCCCAAGTCAAGTCAGGCCACCCATGAGCTTCTGCCCACCCCTGACCCATCATTTCATGGTCTTCAGTTTCATCCTGTAAAGTTATCTGAGAAGTTGTGAGAACTGTTAGAAATCTCTTTCTGGGAGACTAGTTCCCCTTCTGGCTAGAGCCCTTTCTGCCTCTCAGCATGAGATTCCTAGGGAAATTCTCATTTGTTTTGGGTCTATTGTTTCAATAGTCTGATATTCAAATTGAGACCCAAGTGTCTCTTTAGAATATCTTTATTTCTGTCCGACCAGTTACAATTCCCCTCTCTCTGTTTTAGCACCTTCATCTTGAGGCTGAACATGTCCATGTCTGAAACAAATCTAATAAACAAAAGTAGCAAGAATTTTTCTGTCAGATGCATATTTATTTTAGTGGCAGGGAGAAATGCCTAAAACGTATGGTACTATTTATTACATGATATATGTTACTTGCATATTTTATAGTGAATATTGTACATATAATTATATGCTATATGTTATATGTATGATAACACATGCCCTGTTAAACTTGATAAATTAATACAAGATTTTTAAGTCAATAGTATGCACAAAGTATGACTCCAGTTTGGATTAGAACACCACATGTTTCCTTAATTTGCTGTAATTCTAGTAATAACTGGATAACCTCTGATGATTATAAGCCTTATAAAATGAAATCGATAGGATTTCATCAGATTGTGTGGCATAAGTTTTAGGGGAACTACAATTTACTCCAGTATCATCTCTAGTCATTTTCCCCTTTGACTTTTCTATGTATTGGTTGATTTTAGCTTTTTTTGCCCAGACTCATGCCTATAAAATAGCCCTTTGCTTCCCACTCTTCCAAAGAAACTCCTACACATAATTAAAAACTCAGCTAAAATAGTACTTCACTTGGGAAGCCATTTCTGAAAGTCCATGTACAGTTACTCTCCTCCTATGTCTTCTAACGGTAAACTGCATATATCTCTATCCTAGTACATTTATTGTGCCACAGTCTTTTCTGAATATTACCTGATCCACTGGGAAGTTTTGTAGTCTATTCTGCCTGAGTGCTCTTTAATGTGTCCTATACTATAGGGAATAGCACAGGTACCAGAACTTTTATGCCTCATGATGTCACAGTTCACCTCATTATTGACATCATCTTTGTTCAGACTTTCAGCCAATGAGGATAGACCCAGTAGTACACAATGACCTCCTTTCAACCAGCAGCCTCAGTCTCACTCTGATCAGGCTGAGTAGCAGCTGGGTCTACCAAACAAGCCCTTGGTTGCCAGCCTTTCCAGCCTCTGTGCTTTGAAACAAGATCCTTGGAAGACTACAGTCATAACCTGCCATCCTGTCTGCAAGCAGCATATCTACTTTGGGTCTTCCATGTCGTCTCAGTTTCAGATGCTTCTGTATTGAAAACTCCACCTCGTTTAAGACTGCTCTCAGGACTGAACATGGACAATATTGGAAACTCCTGATGTAACACCACAACAAACTCCGTTCGACTGTCCAGGTACCTCGATTTGAACCTCTTCTTTTCACCATGGGTTTGTAAATATGAACTCCATCTGGTGAACCAGACCCCAAGAAGGGAATAAGATTCCTTGCCTGATTACAGTATCCTGATCTTTAAGACACATATGTTGATATTAATGGGCCACCTCCACCTGTCATCCGTCAAGAATTTCAGAGTCCGTATTTCTTGACTATGTTTCTGGAAATAGTTAATCATCAAGGGGGTGATTTTAAGAATTTCCATGTAATAAAAGAAATTGTTAAATATCAGCTTGATGTTTACAAGAATTTTTCATGGTAGATTTTTGTTTGTGAGGTGGCATAACATTTTGAGTTCAAATAATTTATCTATCTGAAATAGTAGTACTACTTAGACTTTGTAAGTATAACTAGTAGTAAACCTAAATTCTGAAAGATCTCATCTGCTGAATCATGAAATATTTGTTTTAATATTTCATATATTCTTAAACAAGCTCTCAACTCTTTAACATGATAATTCAGTTGATAAACTGACATTGCTAAAGAGAAGATTGATAATTAGTATTGATAACTGTCAAGTCATTTGACTTTAACAAAAGGATGGCTTATATATCATTCTGTTTAAGTACATCCTGTCTGAACTACTGGAGAGTGCCTTCTTACCATAGAGCATGGCTTCTTTGGCTTTTCAACATATAGGGCACATAATTAGGGCAACCAAAGTGTAAGCTACAGAGTTTTGTTTGATCACCAGTATAAACAATGTTCTCTGTCTACTGGAAACAAACTAGGTGTGTAAAGAACTATTGACAAACTAGAAAGTAAGCAGCTAGTGTGCCTTAAAATATTCTCAAGCCAGGCTACAATCCACAACTTCAGAGAAGCTAAGTAATAAGGAGTATCCTAACAGGGACACACATGGATTGTGCTAGGAAGAGGAAATAGATAAGATCTCCTGGGCAGACTGGAAAGGAACAAGAAGGGGAATACTGAAAGAACTATCTTGATAGAGGGAGCCATTATGGTGTCAGGGAGAAATCTTGAGGCTAGGGAAACTCCCAGGAATCCACAAGGATGACCCCAGCTAAGACTCCTAATAATTTTGGAGAGGGTGCCTGAACTGGCCTTCCCCTGTAGTCAGATTGGTGACTACCCTAATCATCATCAAAGAACCTTCATCCAGTAACTGATGGAAGCAGATGCAGAGATCCACAGCTAAGCACTGGGCCAAGTTCCTGGAGTCCAGTTGAAGAGGGAGGAGGGATTATACGAGTAAGGGGGGGTCAATATCATGATAGGGAAATCCACAGAGACAGCTGACCCAAGCTAGTGGGAGCTCCTGGACTCTGAACTGACAGCTGGGGAGCCTGCATGAGCCCGAACTAGGCCCTCTAAATGTGGGTGACAGTTGTGTGACTTGATGTGTTTGTGTGGTCCTGGCAGTGGGACCAGGATTTATCCCTGGTGCATAAACAGGCTTTTTGGAGCCCATTCCCTGTGGTGGGATACCTTGCTCAGTATTGATGCAGTGGGGAGAGGCTTGGTTCTGCCTCAACTTCCTATGCCACTTTGTTGACTCCCCATGGGAGGCCTTAAACTCTCTGAGGGAGCTGGGGTGGGAGTGGCAGAAGGGAAGGAAGAGGGAACTGCGGTTGGTATGTAAAATGAAAAAAATAAAGTCTCAAAAATGGTTGTCACTGCAGTAGGATATGCGTCACTATGATGAAATGGTTGTTTTACTACCAGTAATGGTAAGAATGAGCTGGTACTTGTTAATGGATGATTAATAAAGGAACATGCTAGGAATAGATAGTAACTCACTAGGAAGCAGCAAAGTTTCCTAGGATGAAACTTCCAGTAATAAGTACCCTTCAATCTCCTATTAAAAATGTGGATTTAGAGAACCATTTATAACAAGCTAGACAAAACAGATTTAATATGTTAATGTATTTCACAGTGAACCAAGTGTTTGTCATAATATTTTTGAACAATCCTTGCCTTTTCAATATGTCAAGTATTGCCAGGGATAATGAAGAATACATGAGTGACTGACCTCCTAGCTGAATTGTTCTAAAGTCCAGACCCTAAACCCCAAGATGCATCCTCTCCATCCTATCTCACCACCAGCAAGGCAGCTGGGCCCTGCTTCCAACTCTGGTGGAACTCTACTGTTCTGGTGCCATCCCCAGCAGCCTGCAAGCATGTGAGAGGACTGCCTCTAGGCTGCATGCCAGATCTGCCTCCACTGCCACCCAATGGACTCTGTCCCCCCAAGACCCACTCTGCCACCTAACCCCATGTACCTGATTATCCTCCCCATGGCCAGTCCTCCCCCACAACCAGAGCCCAGTGATCCTACAACAGCAAGACCTGAACATTCCAATTCAGCTGAAGCACAAGAAAATGACCTTAAAATAACTTCATGAAGATGATAGAGGCCCTTAAAGAAGAAATGAAAAGTCCCTTAAAGAAATCAAGGAAAAGACAAAAAATTGGAAGAAATCAATAAATCCTTTAAAGAAAGCCAAGAAAAAAACAATTAAACAGGTAAAGGAAACAGTTCAAGACTTGAAAATTGAAACAGAAGCAATAAAGAAAACACAAACCAAGGGAATTCTGGAAATGAGAAATCTGGTGAAGCAAACAAGAACTACAGGTTCAAGTACAACCAACAGAATATAAGAGAGCCCTGGTCCACACCAGTGCCCAGGCCTAATCTATCCACCCCTGCCTGCACTACAGCTAATTTCTGGGTTTCTGCTAGGACCCACCCTGACTCACCTCTAAAGCACAGGCCTCTCCCATGCTGTATCTAACCTTTCTATCCAGCCAGATCTGTTCCCACCCTTGAGACTCTGTCCAGGAGGTACATCAGGTGTACCAGCCAAACCCTCTCTGTCCATCTGACTTTAATCCTCCCAAGCCATTTCCATCCTGTAGGCCCAACCTGACTGCACATCTTCTCTTCTGCCCCAACCTGCTCTGTCCATATCACACTTAGAACTAACCAAAGCAGTCTATATGCCTAGATCTCATATCAAAACCACAAACAATGTGAAAGATCAAGACCTAGCAGTCCAGTAGAAATGTTTGCCAATAACAATTACCTAGGTGAACCACAGGACACATAATTGAAAACAGCAATCCTAAGCTTCATTAAAGAACTCCAGGAATTTAAAGAAGACACAACAAATTGGTTCAATGAAATTAAAAAAAAAAGGGCTTAACGGGACTAAATGTCTGAGTGGAGCCCAAGAAAACACAAACATAATGCTGATGAAAATGATGAGGACAATCCAGGATGCCTCAGTCAGGAGATAGAAACATTTATGAGGACCCAAGCTGAAATGAAGATAGAATTAGAAAACCCAATAACTAGAAACTCAAAGGAAAGCCTTCCAAGCAGCAAGACTCAAATGGATGTTAGAGTATCAGGACTCGAAGACAAGTCAAAGATCTAGACCAAATAAATGATCATGAAAATATTTTAAAAATACATACACTGTATTTAAGTGGCTTGAGTTGTTGTTCTCCAAAAAGAAAGAGATTGGAGTGATGAAATGGTTTTTCATATATTTACATAAAAGAACTCATATAGCAGACCAGTAAAACAAGATTGGAAATCAAAACAAAAGTTGTTATTCTAAACTGAACTTTATGAGGTGTGTCAAAGCTCCCACGCAGAAATATTATCACTGTCAATTTGGTCTACATAATCACTTTGTTTTCATTAGTTAAGAGCAGTTTTTGCCAGTTAATTTGTCCTTTTGGAATTATTGAAGCATGGTTATGAGAACAAGGTGAATTGGGAGACTCAATGGTTCACCCAAAGTGGACTGATTTTTTCTGGTGTTTAATTAGTTTACATTCCTAATATAAGTGTCACGGAACAGCAAAGGAGCTCAGTTTAAAGCACTGGCCTATCTCAATGTCTTTACATCACCACATCTAATTGGGTTTCTGGAGCAGACTTAGAAGCCAGAGTCCATAGATCTCTACTTGTTCAAGTAAAAGAGATAGTTGAGGTCATTCATTTTTTTTTTTGTATTTCATGCATCTAAAATCACATATGAATTCACCAAAGCCAGGAATAAAGAGTTCTCATAGTTCTATCACATATTCTATCCTGTGATAGATTCCAAAATGACAGTACCTCAACTTGATTATGCTGCTCCCAAGAATAAATTTCAAGAACCTTCATAAATGAATCTTTTTGGGAACTGGGGAATTTTTTTCCTTGCCTTTATACTTCATTAAATTGTTTGTATTACAAGTGATTCTTTGTAGCTATTGGAATGTTCTGTTCACCACATCCACTTTTAAAATCATTACAAGCAGCTGAACACTTTAGACATTGAAGATCTATATTGAAATGATATATGCTAAGGAATTAGGAGATTTCTGACATGAAAACCCCAGACACCCTAAATTTGTCAGATTTATCCATTCCTAGAAAAATAGGTCAAGTGTTTGTGAAGCATGAAGCCCTCAGCATCCTCTCTGGGTTTGGAAGGACAGCAGTCTAGATTGATGGCTTGACCCCAGATAATGTACTTCTCTCTTGGCTTTAATACCACTTAGATGTGTGGCATTAATCAATTCACCTCACTGAGCCTTAGTTTCCAAGTCAATAAGATGAAGGATTGGAGCAACTTAAATATTAGTTTCCTGCACATAAACTTATAGGTATCTTCCTACTTATAGGACTAATATAGAAAGGTGCAAAAAATTCTTATAGGCTCTAACCAACTCATAGTAATGAGCTACTAATAATATTAATATTATAATATACATCAAGTTTTATACTTAGAGCTCTTTGAGACTACACAAATGAATCAAATATTCCTACTGAAATCTGGCAAGGCATTTCAAACATGCAGTTTCCAGGGACTGAACTCAGCTCCTCAGTCTCATGCTGCAAGGGCCTTCACTTGATGAGCTATTTCACCATTCCCCTAGAAGTAAATATTATATGATTTTTGTATCTATGTGTGTGTGCATGCATGCCTGTGTATGTGCACACACATCACACTTTCACATTATTTTAATACATTTTAGAAATTATTTTGATTTAGAAAAGGATAAGCAAATCAAACACAAAGTATAAAAATAAATCATCCGGTAATCAGCTAATAAATTTTTATTTTAATTTTCAAGTAGGAGTTGAAGCACAGAGCAGGGATCTGACTCAACATTTTTTAGGGGCTGTATTTTTGTTTGATGAGAAGCACAGAGATGTTTCATTCCTTGTAACTTTAGATATAAGAAACTATATGTGGTGCTTTAAATAAGAATGGCCCCCATAGGCTCATATTTGAATGCTTAGTCATCAGGGTGTGGTACTACTTGAAAAAGATTAAGAGGTGTGACATCTTACCAAGCACAATCTACAGATTCAATGCAATCCCATCAAAAGTCCAACACAACTTTTTACAGACCTTGAAAGAAAAATATTCAACTTCATATGGAAACACAAAAAAACCTAGGACACCTAAAACAATTCTGTACAATAGAAGAACTTCTGGAGGTATCAATATCCCTGATCTCAAGCTCTACTACAGAGCTACAGTTACAAAAACAGCATGATATTGGCATAGAAACAGATAGCCTGCCCTTAGGACCTAGACCCTGGGCACAACCTGTACCAGGGAACCCTAACCCATTGCTACTCCAGTTGCTGGCCAGCAGGGACAACTCCTGTGGACAGGATCACCCACCAAAACCTCCCATCCTCCCATATGACAATGCAACCTGCAAGACCCACTCCCTACCCTAAACCTACCCATCCCCCTGGTACCTCACTGGCTTCCTGAGACACAGAATCTGATACCTCTGATTGCACCAAGAGGTGAGTATGGTGATATTTTATTTGTACTAAAATGTTATTTGTATGTTAATAAATAAAGTTGTCTGGGGGTCAGAGCTATTAGCAAGCCATAGGAAAGCTGAGCAGTGGTGGTGCACGCCTTTAATCCCAGCACTTGGTAGGCAGAGCTAGGTAGATCTCTGTGTGTTCAAGAATACAGCCAGCATTGGAGACACATGCCTTTAATGTCAGTACCAACCACAGAAGACCGGGAGGTCTGTACAGACAGGCAGTGACTAGGAGGTTATGTGGTTGGGTTTACAACCAATGAGAAGGCAGAACAGAAACTCTATAAAAAAAGACAGACATAGGAAGTAGGTCTCTTTCAGAGAGGTAGGACCACTGCGAGAGGAAGGGTAAGGTTTTTAGCTCTTAGCTCTGACCTCTTGGCTTTCTTCTTTGCATTGGTTCTGTGTTTCTTATTGAATAAGACGGTTACTTCTACAGGTGAGTGACTCTTCTCCCACCCAGACTGTCCTGCCTCTAGGACCTAGGCCCTGGGGCACAACCCATGCTCAAGAATCCCCACCATAACTGCTACAGATGCAAGCATAACCAACAGAATACAAGAGATGGAAGAGAGAATCTCTAGCTTGGAATAGACAGTAGAGGAAATTGAATCATCAGTAAAAGAAAACACTAAAGCCATAACAAATAATCTTCCAGGAAATCTGGAACACAATGAAAAGGCCAAACTTAAGAATAATAGGGATAGAAGAAGGGGAAGAATACCAACTCAAAGGCACAGAAAATATATTCAACAAAATCATAGAAGATGAAAACGTTTTCAACTTAAAGAAGGAAATACCTATGAAGATACAAGAAGCTTACAGAACACCTAATAGACAAGATCCATAAAAAAGTCCTTTTGCCACATAATAATTAAACCACTAAACATACAGAAAAAAGAAAGCATATTAAGAGCAGCAACGGAAAAAGGCCAAGTGACTTATAAAGGCAAACCCATCAGAATATTACTTGACTTCTCAATGGAGACTCTGAAAGCCAGAAGGTCCTGGACAGACATAATGCAGACACTAAGAGACCATGAATGCAAGCCTAGACTACTATACCCAGAAAAACTTTCAATCACCATAGGCAGAGTGCACAAGACATTCCCAGACAAAATCAGATTTAAACAATACTTATCCACAAATGCAGCCCTACAGAAAGCACTAGAAGGAAAACTACAACCTAAGGAAGTTAGATGCACCCACAAAAACACAGGCAATAGATAACCCCACAGCAATAAATCCCGAAGAAGGGAAACACACACACACTACCACCAACAGATAACAGGAATTAACAATCACTGGTCATTAATATCACTTAATATTAATGGACTCAATTCACCTATAAAAAGACACAGGCTAACATAATGGATACCAAAACAGGATCCATACTTCTGCTGCAAACAAGAAACACACCTCAATTTCAAAAACAGACACTATTTCAGAGTAAAAGGTTGGGAAAAGACTTTCCAATCAAATGGACTTAAGCAATCTGGTTTAGCTATCCTAATATCTAACAAAATAGATGTCAAACTAAAATCGATCAAAAGAGATCAGGAAAGACATTAAGTATTCATCACAGGAAAAATCCACAAAGATCAAGCCTCAATTCTGAACATTTATACCCCAAATACAAGGGCACACACATATGCAAAAGAAACATTACTGAAGCTTAAATCACACATCAAACCCCACACACAAGTAGTGGCAGACTTCAACACCCCACTCTAACCAATGGACTGATCTGCTAGACTGAAACTTAACAGAGAAATAAGGGACCTAACAGATGTTTTAACTCAAAGTAGACTTAATAGGTATCTACAGACCATTCCACTATAACTAAAAAGAATATACCTTCTTCTCAGCACCCTATGGAACCTTCTCTAATATCAACCACATACTCGGTCACAAAACAAATCTCAACAGATACAAAAAAAATTAGAATAACCTCCTGTATTCTATCAGACCACCATGGCTTAAAGTTAGATTTCAACAACAACAAAAATTACAGAAAACCTACAATCTCATGGAAACTGAATCATCAATGAGTCAAGGAAGAAATAAAGAAATTAAAGACTTCCTAGAATTCAATAAAAATGAATGTACTACATACTCAAACTTATGGGACACTATGAAAGCAGTGCTAAGAGGAAAATACATAGCACTAAGTGCCCACATAAGGAAGTTGGAGAAATCTCACAATAGTGACTTAACAGCACACCTAAAATCTTTAGAAGAAGAAGAAGCAAACTCTCCCAGGAGGAATAGACCCCAGGAAATAATCAAATTGAGAGCTGAAATCAGTAAAATAGAAACAAAGAGAACAATACAAAGAATAAATGAAACAAAGAGTTGGCTCTTTGAAAAAAAATCAACAAGACAGACAAAGCCTTATCCAAACTAACCAAAAGGCAGAGAGAGAGAACATCCAAATTAACAAAATCAGAAACAAAAAGAAAGATATAACAGCAGATAATGAGGAAATCCAGAGAATCACCAGGTCATACTTCAGAAACCTGTACTCCACAAAATTGGAAAATCTAAAAGAAATGGACAATTTTCTGGATAGGTACCACATACTTATTAAATTAAATTAAATTAAAATCAAATCAAGACCAGATAAACGATTTAAATAGACCTTTAACCCCTAAGGAAATAAAAACAGTCATTAAAAGTCTTCCAACCAAAAAACAAACAAACAAACAAAAAACACAAAAAAACAGGACCAGATAGTTTCAGTGCAGAATTCTACCATAATTTCAAAGAAGAGCTAACAGTAATACTCTTCAAATTGTTCCACACAATAGAAACAGAAGGAACATTACCAAACTATTTTTATGAGGCTACAGTTACCCTGATACACAAACCACACAAAGATGCAACAAAGAAAGGCCAATCTCCAACATGAACATTGATGCAAAAATACTCAATAAAATACTGGCAAACTGAATCCAAGAACATATCAAAAAATTATCCACCATGACCAAGTAGGCTTTACCCCAGAGATGCAAGGATGGTTTAACATATGAAAATCTGTCAATATGATACACCATATAAACAAACTGAAAGAAAAAAAAACACATGATCATCTCATTAGATGCTGAAAAAGTCTTGACAAAATCCAACACCCCTTCATGATAAAGGTCTTGGAGAGATCAGGAATACAAGGAACATACCTAAGCATAATAAAAGCAATTTACAGCAAGCTGTGAGCCAACATCAAATTAAATAGAGAAACTCAAAGCAATTCCACTAAAATCAGAAACAAGACAAGGCCGTTCACTTTCCCCATATCTATTCAATATAGTACTTGAAGTCCTAGCTAGAGCAATAAGACAACAAAAAGAGATCTAGGGGATACCAATTAGAATGGAAGAAGTCAAACTTTCACTATTTGCAGATGATATGATAGTCTACATAAGTGGCCCCCAAAATTCTACCAGGGAACTCCTACAGCTGATAAACACCTTCAGGAGTAATGTAGCAGGATGCAAGATTAACTCAAAAAATCAATATTTCTCCTATACACAAATGATAAACAGGCTGAGAAAGAAATCAGAGAAACATCACCCTTTTCAATAGCCACAAATAATATAAAATACCTTGGGGGAACTCTAACTAAGCAAGTGAAAGACTTGTATGACAAGAACTTTAAGTCTCTGAAGAATGAAATTGAAAAAGATATCAGAAATGAAATCTCTCATGCACATGGATAGGTAGGATTAAAATGGTAAAAATGGCAATCAAAAGCAATCTACAGATTCATTGCAATCCCCATCAAAGTCCCAACACAATTCTTCACAAACCTGGAAAGAACAATACTCAACTTCATATGAAAAAACAAAAAACCCAGGATGGCTGAAACAATCCTGTACAAAAAAGCCACCTCTGGTGGCGTCACCATCCCTGACCTCAAGCTCTACTATAGAGCTATAGTGCTAAAAACAGCTTGGTATTGGCATAAAAACTGACATGTGGACCAATGGAATCGAATTGAAGAGCCTGACGTTAATCCACACAACTATGAAAGCCTGACTTTTGACAAAGAAGCCAAAACTATACAATGAAAAAAAGAAGTGTCTTCAACAAATGCTGATGGCATAACTGGATGTCAACATGTAGAAGACTTAAAGTAGATCCATATCTGTCACCATGCACAAAACTTAAGTCCACATGGATCAAAGACCTCAACATAAATCCAGTTACACTGAACCTGAGAAAGAGAAAGTAGGAAGTAGTCTTCAAAGCCGTTGCACAGATCACTTCCTAAATATAACACCAATAGCACAAACACTGAGAGAAACATGTAATAAATGTTACCTGCTGAAACTGAGAAACTTCTGTAAGGCAAAGAGCATAGCAAATAAGATAAAATGACAGCCTATAGAATGGGAAAAGATCTTCACCAGTCCCATATTTGACAGAGGGCTGATCTCCAAATATATATAAAGAATTCAAGAAACTAGACATCAAAATACTGAATAACCCAGTTAAAAAGTGGGCTACAGAGCTAAACAGAGAATTCTCAACAGAAGAATCTCAAATGCTTGAAAGACATTTAAGGAATTGTTCAACATCCTTAGTCATCAGGGAAATGCAAATCAAAACCACTCTTAGATTCCATATTACACCTTTTAGAATGGCTAAGATAAAAAACAAGTGACAGCTTATGTTGGAGAAGATGGGGAGTAAGGGCAACACTCCTCCACTCTTGGTGGGAGTCCTAACTTGTACAGCCACTTTGGAAATCAATATGGTGGTTTCTCAGAAAATTGGGAATCAGTTTACCTCAAGACCCAGCTATATCACTCTTGAGTATATGCCCAAAAGATGTTCGATCATACCACAAGAACACTTGCTCAACTATATTCATGACACTTTTATTCATAACAGCCAGAAACTGGAAATAACCTAGATGTGTCTCAACTGAATAATGAATAAAGAAAATGTAGTAAATTTACAAAATAGGATATTATTCAGTTTTTAAAAACAATCACATCATAAAATTTAAAGGCAAATAAATGGAACTAGAAAAAAAAATCTTCCTGAGTGAGGTAATCCTGATCCAGAAAGACAAACATGGTATGTACTCACTCATAAGTGGTTATTAGCTGTAAAGTAAACGATAACCGTGCTAAAATTCACATACCCATAGAGGCTAGGTAACAAGGAAGGCCCCAAGGAGGGGCACATGGATCTCCCTGCAAAGGGAATAGCAGAGATCCCCTGGGTCAACTGGGTGCAGTTGCGGATGGGAATATTAGGGATTGGTTTGGGGAGTTGATGGAGGGGGAGAATATTGAAAGAGATAACTGGAAAGGGCTATGCATTTTGGTGTTAGGTAGAAACCTGGTGCAAGGGAAACTCCCACAAATGTGAAAGCATGACCTCAGCTAAGACTCCTAGCAATAATGGATATGTAGCCTGAACTTGCCATATCCTGTGATTAGGCAAGATTTCCAGCGGGGAGATTGGGACACCAATCCAGCCACACAACCTTTGACCTACAGTCTGTCCTACCTATGGGATATGTTTGTGGGTGATAAGGATTGTACAGAGATTGTGGGAGTGGCCAACCAATGACTGGCCCAGCTTCAGATACATGCCATGAGACTGATCTTAGCCTGACACTTCCTGGAGTGCTAGGACCCAGAAGCTGGATGGCCCAGAGACCTAGGATAGAACCAAACATGATTGGAGGAAAAAACGTCACTGTAATGATACCTAACGATATTCTGCTATACTCGTAGATTAGTGACTACTCCAGTTGTTTCCAGAGAGCCTTCATCCAGTAATTCATGGAAACAGATGCATTAAAGCCAAGCATTAGCCTGATCTTGGGGAATCCTGCTGAAGAGAGGGAGGAAGGATTGTAGGAGTCAAAGATGTCAAGGACATCACATGAAAACCCACAGAATCAACTAACCTGGCTCATAGGAACTCACAGAGACTGAATCAACAACAATAGAGGTTGCATGGGACTGACCTAGGCCCTCTGCATATATGTGACAGTTGTGTGGCTTGGTTTACTTGTAGTACTCCTAACAATGGGAGCAGGGACTATCCCTCATGCTTTGGTTGGTTCTTGGGAACCTGTTTCTCATACTGAATTGCCTTGCCCAACCTTAATACAAGGGTAGGTGCTTAGTCTTGTTACAACTTGATATGCCATGCTTTGTTGATACCCATGGGAGGCCTGTCCTTTTCTGAACAGAAACAGAGGAGGAGTAGGTTGAGGTGGGGGGAGGGAATAGGAGGAAAAGAAGGATGGGAAACTGTGGTCAGGATATAAAATAAATAAATTAAATTAAATATGATGATAAAAGAGGCCTGGCCTTGTTGGAAAAAGTGTGTCACTGGGGGTGGGCTTTGAGGTTTCAAAAGTCCATGCCAAGCCCAGTGTCACTCTTTCCTCTGCTTATGGAGTATCCAGATGTAGAACTCTCAGCTCCTTCTCCAGCACCATGTCTGCCTGCCTGCTGCCATGCTCCCCACCATGATGACAATGGACTAAACCTCTGAAATTGTAAGCAAACCCAATTAAATGCTTTCTTTTATAAGAGTTGTCATGGTCATGGTGCCTCTTCACAGCAATGGGACAGTGATGAAGACAACA